>NW_015165856.1:138779-173291 GCF_001447785.1 Gekko japonicus | reverse complement strand
CTCCTCCTCCTCCTCCTCCTCCTCCTCCTCTTCTTCTTCTTCTTTGTCAGAACTGATGCGCTCAGCGCCAGTTCAGATAACATACAGAATTCAAAAGATCCACCCCTTCAGTCCAGTCCATTGGTGGCCAAACTGTGGCTTGGGAGCCACATGTGGCTCTTTCACACATATTATGCAGCTCTCGGCAGGGCGGCCGGGGGAGCGAAGGGGAGGCATGCCTCCCCGATCGGTCTTCCCTTCCCCAGCCAGTGTTCCCCTTCCTGGGTAGGCTTGAGGTGTGTGTGTGGGGGGGGGAGCAGAGAAAGAAAGCAACTTTAACTTTAAATGCGTCCTCAAAGCCCTCTCCCCCCCACCATCCGGCTTGGGAGAAGGCGTTTGTCTCTTTAAAACCCCTTTGCCAAGCCAGCTGGCGGGTGGGTGGCGCTTGGAGGAAGCATTTAAAGTTATATCTGGTTTTACCCCTTTTGTTTTTATTTTTGGCAGTCTCGTTTAGTGTTAATAAAAAGCAAATGTGTATGTTTTTTCAATAAAAAACATGTGTGCAATAGTTGTTCATGTCTTGCAACTCTCAAACATCTGACGTTTATTCTGTGTGGCCCTTACATTAAGCAAGTCTGGCCACCCCTGCTCCAGTCCAATCACACCCATACATCCAGCACACCAAAATCCATCATGCACCATTAACCATGCACCATGCACTCCCCCAGCACCTGCAAGTATAGCATCAAGCATTGTCTGGCTTCCAAGGTCAAGCACGCATTCTTCCCTGGGAAGGGAGGCCCCTGCTTAACACCATTACAAGCCAGCGTGACTCCAAGCAAAGCTGGCCTCACACCCACACACATTCACACATCACCCTCCAGAATGACAAATGACAGTAGGAACACAGAATGAGAGCCGTAAGAATCGTGGCAAACGAGGCCTGAGTTTGACACCTGCGTCCTTGAGGTGACCGAAGCAGGACACAGTACTGCCCGGAAGCAGCGTGCAGCTCACTGAATCAGGATACGGGAGATCTCTGTAAAGCTGTAACGAAGCACACTGTAGGAACATCTTCATCGGCAGAAGTCTTTATCGTCTTAGCCATGGGTGTAACAATAACACTGAAACTGACACAATATTAAAACGGGACAATATTCCCAGCCACGTTGTCCATAGTACTTAATATACCGGTGTGGTAAGAAAATTTAGAAATATAGGTGGTTTGGGTTTAAAATGAACCAAACAGTTTATGAAATCCATATATATCTGTTTTTGCCCTTGCAGGCAGACAGCCTTGGCCTGTTTGAATCAGACCCCATGAGTCTTTGCAAGCCCTTTTTGTCCCAGGAGGATCTCTTTCTTGGTCACACACGCAAAAATGTAACACATTCCATTCCCAGCCACAGATGTGAGACTTGCCAATACCCCCAATTTCCTAGGCCATAAAATATATGACCATTTGGGAAGGTGGCAGACTTCAATCCATAAGACTAACTTCCTGAGATACAGAGGGTTCACACACACACCCTGCTTTCATCTCTCTGATAACATCAAAGGACAGTTCATTTCCCACATTGGGGAACACCTGGAAGAAACAATGACACTGTATTGATCCTGTAAAATGTGTACACTTTTGTTGTGTGAGACCAAGGAAAGGAAACAAATTTCCTGCAAGACAATTTCAACTTCTATGAAACAATTTACAGTAGGCAATTTCCACTTGTAAATGGTAACTGTAATATGATTATCAAGGGACCCCTTTGATATTTGGTATAAATACTGGTCAGTTACAACAGATCCCTGCTGACTCCTGTTAGGAGTCAGTCAGAGAGGCCTCTCGTCTGCGCATGCATGGGGTGGGGGAAACTTTGCTGCATGTTTATTTTTCTGTGTATTCCATCAATGTTTAGGAAATAGGATTCTACTGTGTGGCAGGCTGGCATAGCGTCTTGCAGTCATCTTGCCAGACAAATCTCTGAAGGTTTTTCTATAATAAAGAGAAGTTTTATTTTAAGAAGAGACCTTTGAATGTCTCTGCCAGAGCCTTAGTGATTTCCAAGCTTACACCACTGCCTTGGGGTAAGGAGGCATCACTCAGGAGACACACGAACCAGAGGGGGGAGAGTGTGGGTGGCATGGGTAAACACACTTTCACAAACACGTGCAGCCATCCACATTTCTCTGCCAACAACCGGTACAAATAAATCTGGAGGAGGAGGAGGAGGAGGAGAAGAAGAAGAAGAAGAGAAGGAGGAGGACTTATACCCGCCATTCACTACCCAAAGGAGTCCCCGAGCGGCTTACAAACTCCTTTCCTTTCCCCTTCCCTTAATATACCGATACAAATAAATCTAAAACAGAAGGAGAAGGAGAAGAAGAAAGAAGATATTGGATTTATACCCCGCCCTTCACTACCCAAAGGTGTCTCAGAGTGGCTTACAAACTCCCTTCCCTTCCCTTCCCCACAACAGACACACTGTGAGGTAGGTGGGTCTGAGAGAGCTCTCTTGAGAATTGCCCTTGAGAGAACAGCTCTGAAAGAACTTGTGAGTGACCCAAGGTCACACCAGCAGCTGCATGTGGAGAAGTGGGGAATCAAACCCAGTTCTCCCAAATTAGAGTCTGCCGCTCTTAACCACTGCATCAAAGTAGGAATACAGGATACTTTGTTTAACATACAAGAGACCAGTCTGTTCTGGCTGTTCCCAAAGGTAGTAATGCATCTTGCAGATGCAACAATCTGTCACTCCTGCTCCCTTCTCTCCTTGCCCTGGAACCAAAGTTCTTGGAGAACCAGAGAAGCCACGTAGAGAATGTTCTGACTTGTGCATTGTAGCATTTGTGAGCTTTGGTTCCAGGAGAAACAATTGGCCTGAAGAAGAATTTCTCGAAACACGCAATTTTTGCCTGGGAGGCGTGTTGCAGCGTCCTTTCAGAGAGCAAGACAGCCAGCACGTTTGTTTCGTCTCTTCTTTAAAGCAAAACAGTCACAGCATTGAACCTTGTCTGCATATTCGTCTCCGTAACTTCGGACCTTTCTTCACGATTGAATAATGTTATATTTATTGTATCTCTGTACTATGGTTGTTAATTATAATAATCAGGTTACACTAGGGTCTTTATTGTATATGATAAGTATGTTTTAAATCAGGGGTATCGAACTCATTTGTTATGAGGGCCGGATCGGACATAAATGAGACCTTGTTGGGCCGGGCCACGTTTGTCATAAAATGTAATGCCAGGGAGCGGAGAGATAAACTTAATAAAGGACACAAACACAAAGGTGTTTTTTTAAACTTAAAATAAAAACATGCTTAAAACATTAGCCCTCTTGCAATATTTTGTTTATTTGACAGAGTCTGATCACTGACACCTCTTGCTTTGAATTATTGCATCAAAATGTCTGTGCTGTTGCAGTCCTGAGTATGCTGTTCAGGTGTGTATCTGTAAGCTGCAAACCTACGATGACGCAGCAGCAGCAAAACTGGAAGCAGCAGCAGAAGATAGCCAGTTCCACTGCGGGCCTGATAGAAGCCCTCCGGGGGCCTGATCTGGTCCCCAGGCCGCATGTTTGACACCTGTGATTTAAACAATTAATTAAGCTATAGTAGTACATTAGAATTGTGTGCTTTGTTTTTGTTTGCATGGTATTTTCCACGTTTTCCTCAGTCTTGCCGGGGGGCGGGAAATCTCCAAGAATTACAACTGATCTCCAAACAACAGAGATCAATCCACCCCCACCCCCCGGGGCGGTGTGAATAGCAGCTTTGAAGGATGGACTCTTTGGCATTATACCCCACTGATAACCTTTGCCAAACCCTTGCTCTCCAGAGGGGTCCACTCCCAAATCTCCTGTAATTTCCCCGTACAGAGTTGGCATCCTCAGAGGAGGGTTCTGTGCCCTTCCCTTCTTTGCAGGGAAAGAAGATCTGGATCTTGGGGAACCGGAGATCTGATCTAGGACTAGAAGGATGAGGATGATGAGGAGGAGAGATTGGATTTACACCCCACCCTTCACTACCTGAAGGAGTCTCAGAGTGGCTAACAATCTCCTTTCCCTTCCCCTCACCACAACAGACACCCTGCGAGGTAGGTAGGGCTGAGAGAGCTCTTTCGCGGACTGCTCATGAGAGAACAGCTCTGAAATAACTTGTGACTGACCCAAGGACACACCAGCAGCTGCATGTGGAGGAGTGGGGAATCAAACCCAGTAAGAGTTGGGCAAGAGTGGAATCAGCTGCCTTGGGAGGTGGTGAGCTCTCACTCCCTGGCAGTCTTTAAGCAGCAGCTGGACAAACTCTGGTCAGGGATGCTCTAGGCCAGTGGTGGCAAACCTATGGCACGGATGCCAGAGGTGGCACTCAGAGCCCTCTCTGTGGGCACGCATGCCATCGCCCCAGCCAGGCCCAGACCATCATTAAAGTGTCGAATTCTCTGCCAAATAATTTTAAGTAAATGAAAGCATTTGGGATTGCTTTCCTTACTTTCTTTGGATCATCTTAAGTTAATGTATGAGTTGTTTTTTCTAAAGTAAAACCTCAGTATTCAGGTTAAATTGCCGTGTTGGCACTTGGCGATAAATAAGTGGGTTTTGGGTTGCAGTTTGGGCACTCGGTCTCTAAAAGGTTCGCCATCACGGCTCTAGGCTGATCCTGCACTGAGCAGGGGGTTGGACTAGATGGCCTGTATAGCAGCTTTGAAAGATGGACTCCAACTCTGTGATTCTATGATTCTCCCAGATTAGAGTCCGTGCTGTTAACCATTACACCAAACTGGAGTTGTAGCCAAATTGATCTACAGTAAATGTATCTTAATTTATCAGTCTTTTTAAATTCTTTGGAGTATTCACGGAACGAATAAGTACATTTTTATAAGACGTAAGTGAAAAGAGACTCAATCCCAGCATCCGGCTTCATTTCAAAATTCAGTCTTGATGCAGTGCAATTCTGAAATGCAAATTTCCGTACTGGGTGGCATTAACATTTTGACTTACGGTAATCGAAGTTTTCTGTATGTTGTATGTGCTTCTTTCCCCCCCTTCTCTTTGGGCCCGTCTGCTAGTTGTGACGATGAGGGATGAGGCCCTGTTGCATTGAGTTATCTTTCTGTAGCTTCTGGCTTTTGGATTCCGTGATTCTTAATTGCATGTCAAACATGGTTCACTCGGCGAGAACATTCTCTCCTACAATGGAGGCATGACCATTACTATTCATGAGGTTGAGCTGGTTCTCTTCTTGGCTTCTGTCCTCACGGCAGGACTTCCAGACTTTCGCAATCATGAGTGGAGACGGTACAGGGGAGAGCCAACCAGTGTTCCCTCTAAGCTGAGTTAGTGTGAGCTAGCTCACCGTTTTTTTAGCCTCCGGCTCACCCATTTTTGTCTTCGCTCAGGAAGGAGGGCTCCAGAGCACACTAATTACGCAGTAGCCAAATTGCTCGCTCACAGCTTTAATGCCGGTAGCTCCCCAAGTAGGATCTTTGCTCACAGGACTCCACAGTTTAGAGGGAACATTGGAGCCAACTAACTTTTACAATTATCTCCCGAAGTCTGCAAGTCTAGCCATCTGTCTTTTCCTCTTGAATTGCTTTGCCAGTAAGGACCAGAAATATTAACTGAATCCAATGACTCTATAAAATGTGGAGGGTTTTTAAAAATAGTTGGCGTGTAAAAGTTGAAGGGCTTTTAGGATAGTTTCTCGGCACTCCGGAAGAAACTGGAGTCAACGTCCCCCCCCCCAATCCAAAAAGTGAAAATGTAATATTAAAGCTGACGTTCTAATTGAGCGTTTGCATGGATAAGTGGGATGAAGGTCCCAGCAAACGGCATATGCGTGGCATAAAATGCTTTAAAACGGTGGTCAAATGTCACCAGGGGTCATTTCGTAGAAAAAGAGCTAGGGGAACTCATTAGCATAACTCATTAGCATATGCCACACCCCCTGACATCAGGGGCCCGGCGGTGGACCTGCAAGGCCAGCGGGAGTGCGAGGAAGCCCCGCGAAGGCCCTCCCTGGCCCCAGGCAGGCAGGGGTGGGGAGAGGCGGGGAGGAAGCAACTTACCCTCCCTCTTCTCCTGCCTCCTCCTGGCTGAATGAGGGCTGGAAGCAGGGCGGCCGGAAGCAGGGGGCGGGGCTTTGTCATGTCCCCCCCCCCCGCACCTCACCCGGGGGAACTGCATTCCCCCGCGTTCCCCCCCGAAATGACCTCTGAATGTCACAAAGGAATGAAACAAAATGGGGATAAGCAGCAAAGACAATAGATGGGGGGAATAATTGCAACGAATGCGTATGGAAACAAAAAAGAAATGGGGGGAAATGGTACATTTAGAAAAAAAATGGACACTGGAAAAGTACAGCCTGAAAGCTGAAACTAGATGGGGGAAGTAATATCCTTTATTCCTTAAACCTGCTCCTTTCTATCTATCATGGAGTGCCCCAAGATGCCTTTCCCCCCCAAGGAACTGAATTGGGGAACATCGTTGCTTTGTAACCAGCAGTACTTCTGTGACATCAGCAACCATGCCACCAATCCCCACGCTCCTCTCACGCCTATTTGCAAGGCAGCCCAGCAGACACCAGATCACATGACCATACCTTCCAAGGTCCCTTCTACCCAGCTCTGGCTCATGTTTATTTCCATATTTCTGTTGAGAGCCAGATTGGTGTAGTGGTTAAGTCTAATCTGGGACTCTAATCTGGGATAACCAGGTTTGATTCCCCACTCCTCCACTTGCACCTGCTGGATGACCTTGGGCAAGCCATAGTTCTGGCACAGCTGTTCTTGAAAAAGAGCCATTTCTGTCAGAGCTCTCTCAGGACCACCTACCTCACAGGGTGTCTGTTGTGGGAAGGGAAAGGGAAAGGAGATTGTAAACCGCTCTGAGACTCCGAGTGAAAGGCGGGGTATATATCCAATCTCCTCCTCCTCTTCCTCCTCCTCCTCCTCCTCTTCTTCTTCTCCTCACATTTCCTCCATCTGGTAGGCATTATGCTAGATCTGGAACAATTGGGTGCAATTTGGATTGCATAAACCAGTGCAGTTCTGCTCAAAGGTGCACCTGAAAAGCTCTGCTGGAGCATATGAGAAATATATCCTCACAAACCGTTACCTTTGAGGGCATATAGAGGGTCTGGTAACTTAATTATAAGAATACACATAGAATTTGCCGGTAAGGTAGAGGGAAGGTGAAGATCCCTTGTTCAGTGTGTGAGAAAGGTCACGTAATACTTTTTTGTATGATTAAGATTAGATACCTTGAGAGGTTCCATTAGGGAAATGCTGAATGAAAGAAAAGAATTATGATGAAAATTGTAGCCTCCTGCAAAAGATAGTTCAAGCAGAGTGGAGCTCTAGCAATATTAAGATTTTTTCCCGGAATGGAGAAACATTTGCATAGATTGAGGTGAACGTGCCTCATGATTTCAGATGAACTGGTACTCATAGAACCACAGAATGTTAGAGTTGGAAGGGACCTTGCAAGTCATCTAGTCCAACCCCCGGCACTCTGCAGGAGCATAGCTGAAAGATAGCCCGACAGCATACCTGAAAGATGGTCGGCCAGCTTCCGCTTGAAAACGTCCAGCGAAGGAGCATCCACCACCTCCCGAGGCAGTCTGTCCCACTGATCAACCACTCTTACAGTTAGGATGTTTCTCCTGATATTTAGTCTTGTAATTTCCACCCATTAGATCTGGTCTTGCATTCCGGAGCAAAAGAGAATAGATCCGCTCCATCTTCTACATGGCAGCCCTTCAAATACTTGAAGACTGCCATCACGTCCCCTCTAAGCCTTCTCTTTCCCAGGCTAAACAGACCCAACTCTTTCAGCCTTTCCTCCTAAGACTTGGATTCCAGCCCTCTCACCATCCTGGTTGCCCTCTTCTGGACACGCTCGAGCTTGTCAACCTCCTTCCTGAAATGCAGTGCCCAAAACTGGATACAGGACTCCAGGTGAGGACTGACCACAGCAGAACAGAGCGGAACAACCACCTCCCGTGATCTGGACACAATGCTTAAGAACATAAGAACATAAGAGACACCAATGTTGGATCAGGCCAAAGGCCCTTCCAGCCCAACACTGTATCACACAGTGGCCAGATATACCAGTGCCATCAGGAGGTCCACCAGTGGGGCCAGGACATTAGAAGCCCTCCCACTGTTGCCCCCCCCCAAGCACCAAGAAGACAGAGCATCACTTGCCCCAGAGCCCCTATCTATACCTTGTGGCTAATAGCCACTGATGGACCTCTGCTCCATATGCTTATCTAATTCCCTTTTGAAGCCGTCCATGCTTGTAGCCGCCACCACTTCCTGTGGCAGTGTAGCTTCTGTTCTGTTAATGCATCCTAAAATTGCATTCACTTTCTTCGCAGCCACATCGCACTGCAGGCTCATAAATCCAATCTCTTCTTCTCTTCTTTTCTTCTAAATAACCTCAGATTAGTTTACAGGAATATTTAGTAAAGGTAAAGGTTTCCCCTGCTCGAAAGCCAGTCAAATCTGACTCTAGGGATGCGGCGCTCATCTCCGTTTCCAAGCTGAAGAGCCAGCACTGTCCAAAGACATTTCCGTGGTCATGTGGCCGGCATGACTAGATGCCGAGGTGCACGGAACTCTGTTACCTTCCCACCAAAGTGGTACCTATTTATCTAGTTGCAATTTCTTGCTTTCGAACGGCTAGGTTGGCAGGAGCTGGGACCAGACATGGGAGCTCACTCTGTCATGCGGCACTCGGGTCCCGAACTGCTTAACTACCAACCTTCCGGTTTGCAGTTCAGCGTCTCATAACCACTTGAGCCACTGCAGCCCTACAGGAATTTTTCGAAGCTCTCAAAGACACAGTGGGGAGTCTAGGAAGTGCTTTGTTGGACTGCTACACAGAGACATCTGCGCCGTAAGAGAAAATCCTGCAACATGGTCAAAACAGGGAGTGTGACCAAGGGGAGTCACTCAAGCATCAGAAAGGGCTTTATAGGCCGAGCTTCTTGTCACAAAAAATAACTAGCTACGAAAGCAGTGAGAAAAGCCCCTGGGTTTTTGTCAGCTAATGAAAGGGATTTGAGAGGGAGGGAGGGAGGAGAATTTGTCTGTGAAGGAGGCTTCCGGGGAAGAAACTCAGCAAACCCCCAAATCAGTGCCATTATCTCAAGCTCATTTGTAACAAAATGCAAATAAGCCATCTCATATAATCTTAGCGAACAGACGGTTCTGCTCCAAGGTACGGGAACAGTTAGCAGAGGTGTTGAATTCATTTGGTAGGAGGGCCGGATCTAACATAACTGCGACTTTGTCAGGCCAGGCCTGGTGTGCCGTAAAACATAACGCCAGTTACCAGAGATATAAACTTTATAGAATCATAGAATCATTGGATCATAGAGCTGGAATTGTAACGTATTGAACGTGTTACATGAATCACTCCATTGACATCCCATGTTAAGCTTGAGCCGAACAAAGGCTCCTCTGAACTGAACTCCTATTGGTCGCTCTGCAACAGCGACCAATCAGAACTGCCACTATTCCCTGCGAGGGAAGTAAGCTCATTGGTCTTTATCCAAACAAGCTCATTGGTTGATTATTGTAAATAGGTGTGGCTATGTTAGCCCGGGGAACGTTTAAAAGGAGCCTAGCTCCCAATTGTTTCTTGTCCTGGTTTTGAATGCATTTGAGTGTTTGTTCACTACTTCAATAAAGCTGAATCACTGAGCTGAAACCACTCTCCGAGTCTTTGTTAGCCCGATCTAACAGGAAGGGCTCTCCAGGGTCATCTAGTCCAACCCCCTGCACAATGTAGGAGATTCACAAATCTCCCTTCCCCCCAACCCCAGTGATCCCGGCTCCATGCCTGTAAGATGACAAGAAACCCTCCAGGATCCCCGGTCAAACTGGCCTGGAGAAAAATTGCTGCCTGGAGGAGTGGGATAATCACTGAAGACCCTCCTCCTCCTCTTCTTCTCCTTCCCTCTCCTCTCCCTCCTCCTCCTCCTCCTCTTCTTCTTCTCCTTCCTCCTTTTCCTCCTCCTCCTCTCACTCTCCCTCCTCCTCCTCCTCCTTGCTTTGATCTTGCTTTAATTTTGCTTTGTCTAAGATGTGCTTTACTGTCAACATCAGCACCTGGAAGTTGCAGCGCGTGTGAGTTTGGTTAGCCACCAACATCAAGCTGTCCTCGTCATTTCTGGGTGCAGCTAATATTACTTCTCCGGCTGATGCTCTTCTCACACAGCTAGGGTCCCGGCAATTCACCATACCTTCAATTTTGCAGTCACCCAAAAGGGAACGCTTGACAAGAATCCAAAAGAGATTCCTGGAGGAGGATGGAGCCACCCACGGGAGAAGGAGGAGAAAGACGCCCTGTGGAGGAGCCCAAAGGAAAGGCTCCCTGTTCTAAGAGATGGATAAAATGCATTTCACATGGGAAGGGTTTTGTTTTCAGGCCCAGATTCCCAGTTGCAATAATTTTGGTGAGCCCATTATGTACATAAGTGCAGTTGACTCACAGCCAACCTGTGGTGACCCCCAGCAAGGCAAGCAAGAAGCAGAGCTGGTTGGCCATTGCCTTCCTCTGCAGAATTTTCCTTGGCAGTCTCCCATCCAAGTAGTGACCCTGCTTGGTGGTGGTGAAAGGACCATCGTCACAGCTGACTTTTTTATACTTAAAATCATGCTTAAAGGGAGCTGCGGTGGCTCAAGTGGTTAAGATGCTGAACTGTAGGCTGTGGAGGGTCAGTAGTTCAGCAGTTCGAGACCCGAGTTGCCGCATGACGGAGTGAGCTCCCGTCTCTAGTTCCAGCTCCTGCCAACCTAGCAATTCAAAAGCAAGAAATTGCAAGTAGAGAAATAGGTACCACTTTGGTGGGAAGGTAACAGCGTTCCGTGTGCCTTGGTGTTTAGTCATGTCGCCCACATGACCACGGAAACATCTTCAGACAGCGCTGGCTCTTTGGCTTTGAAACGGAAATGAGCACTGCAACCCTAGAGTCGGATTCGACTGGCTTTCGAGCAAGGGAACCTTTACCTTTACATGCTTAAAACATGAGCACTCTTGCAATATTCTGTTCATTTCACAGTGTCTGATCACTGACACCTCTTTCTTTGAATTATTGCATCAAAATGTCTGTGCTGTTGCAATCTTGAGTATGCTGTTCAGGTGTGTATCTGTAAGCTGCAAACCTATGATGACGCAGCAGCAGCAGAACTAGAAGAAGAAGCAGAAGACAGCCAGTTCCACTGCGGGCCTGATAGAAGCCCTCTAGGGGCCTGATCCAGCCCCTGGGCCGCTTGTTTGACAACCCTGGTCTATAACATGCTGCCTTCTCTCTCCACTGAACCCCTTTACTTGACCTGTAACAAATCTGGAGTGAGGCTTGAGAGGCACTCTTCTGATGAATGCTCTTCTTGGGTATCTCAAATATAACAGCCCAAACGTCATGTGAAGGAGAGATGCAGAAATACCGCTGATTCATGTCTCTCTGGAAACGCGTGGCTGGAAGAAGTTTATTTATTCACTCCATTAATACTCTGTCTTTCTCCCTGCTGGTGGGCCTCCTGATGGCACCTGGGTTTTGGCCACTGTGTGACCAGGAGTGTTGGACTGGATGAGCCATTGGCCTGATCCAACATGGCTTCTTTGTATCCTTGGTGCTTGGGTTGGAAGAGTGGGAGGACTTCTGGAGTTGTGGCCCCGCTGGTGGACCTCCTGATGGCACCTGGGTTTTGGCCACTGTGTGACCAGGAGTGTTGGACTGGATGGGCCATGGGCCTGATGCAACATGGTTCTCTGTATTCTTGGTGTTGGGGGGGGGACAACAGTGGGAGGAGGACTTCTGGAGTTCTGGCCCCACTGGTGGACCTCCTGATGGCACCTGGGTTTTGGCCACTGTGTGACACAGAGTGTTGGACTGGAGGGGCCATTGGCCTGATCCAACATGGCTTCTCTGTATCCTTGGTGCTTGGGGGGCAAGAGTGGGAGGGCTTCTGGAGTTCTGGCCCCGCTGGTGGACCTCCTGATGGCACCTGGGTTTTGGCCACGTTGTGACAGAGTGTTAGACTGGATGGGCCACTAGCCTGATCCAACATGACTTCTCTTATGTTCTCTTACAAAATACATATTGAAACCATCATTTTGCAGGCAGTGGATGGAGGGGAACAGTGAAAAAAAAAAGTACAAATATGTCAATTTTAATATGCCCATGCTTGTGATCAGACAGAATGTAATTGAGAGAGAGGAGAATGATGTAAGCTGCTTTGGGACCTCATTGGGGAGAACATGGAGTATAAATGAAGTAAATAAATATTTTTTGCATTCTTTGTGCCTGCACTGTTGAATGCATTGCTTGCTTTTTGCAGCCTTTGAAGTGACTGATATTTATTTGCAAACCAATCACAAGAACTGACGGAAGGTTAGCTGGATTCACGGACAGACACCCAAAGCACCCAGACATCCAAGTAGTAAGTCTCAATGTCCGCATCTCCAATGGAATTTTTCTTTTTTTATGTGCCTTTGAACAATCAGAAGCGGTGGCAGACGAGCAGTGAGAGGTAGCAAATGCAAGAAGTCTAATCATGTAAAACAAGAAGTCTAATTTTGCAGAGGAGCTCTCCAGATTCACCCAAACAGCTCTGTAAATGATTGCCTTCCTGGTGGTAATCAGTGAGCAGAATGCAAGTGGAACTGATGGCTTTTTGAACATCCCTTCCTGGCATTGCAAAATAAGTGAAGTTTGCCCATGATATATGGCTGGTGGGCTGTGTTTGGCTCGGGAAGTCACAAGCCACACCTGTGTCATCAACATCCTTCTGGAAACCTGGCGCTCCCGTCTCCAGGCCAGTTTGCCCAGGGATCCTGGAGGGTTTTTTGCCATCTTCTGGAGCTCCCGTCTACTCCGCTCTGCAGCTGGCTGCACTGGGGACACGACTAAGCAATTATGTCTTGTAGTTTAGAGACAGCACATCTCTATTTGCCTCCCTCAAATGGCATTCAGATGTCGAGTTGAGTCTCTCCTGCCAAATACATCCCCGTGGTTTCTGTTTGTTCTATGCCAAAGTGAATATTCTAGCCTGGACTTCCTCGGTCCAAATCCTCTAACCGTACAGAGTGCTTTTGCTTTGCCGGCGATGCCTGCCGATAAATCATCCTGATTGGACTCCGTGTCAGGGCTGAGTCCTTGCAAGTCCTCACGTTTTCTCTGATCAATTTTAACATTTAAAAAACCTCTTTGAAGATGAGAGAACAGCGAAGGCACTTCAAAGATTCACTCATGCTCCAAAAAGCACGGAAGAGGCTGCCGCTTTGACTTCTTGAGGCATGTGAGCAGAACAGATGTTTAAAGTCCAGTGGCACCTTGAAGAAGAAGAAGAAGAAGAAGAAGAAGAAGAGATTGGATTTATACCCCGCTCTTCACTTGGAGTCTCAGAGCGGCTTACAAACGCCTTCCCCTTCCCCTCCCCACAACAGACACCCTGTGAGGTGGGTGGGGCTGAGAGAACTCTGACACAACTGCTCTTTCAGGAACAGCTGTGCCAGAGCTTGTGACTGACCCAAGGTCACATCAGCACGTGCAAGTGGAGGAGTGGGGAATCAAACCTGGTTCTCCCAGATTAGAGTCCGCACACTTAACCACTACACCAAACTGGCTCTCAAGACCAACAAAGGTCTATTCGAGGTATGAGATTTCATGGGCATGCACGCTTTTTCAAATACAGTGCAATAGAAAGTGTTGGTCTTAAGACCAACAAAGGTCTATTCGAGGTATGAGCTTTCATGGGCATGCACACTTTTTCAAATACAGTGCAATAGAAAGTAAGGTTCCGTCTTATAGCCAGAGAATGAACAGCAAATGAACATGTAACATGATGATGTCCTAACAAAAATGATCGTTATTTGATTGTTTTTTTTTAACTACGGCTGCAAGAATTCTCTGTGCAAAATATTGGAAATGACCGGAGATACCAACAAAACGAGAACTAGTAAATAAGATCTTGGAGGCTGCGGCAATGGATCAATTGACTTTATTGATAAAAGGCGCAACAGATTCGACATTCCAGAATACTTGGTCACGGTTTTATAATTGGTATGATAAATATATGTAGGCAAGCTTGCAAGAGGCAGACTAAGAGTTTACTAAATGAAATATATACCTGTTAGGATGATAGAGACAGAAAAGTTGCTTACACAGTTCATGAGAAATTGTTATTAAGGTGGAATAGGCACCAGTATAAATACTGGTAAAAATTGAAAATAACCTCCATGTATCTGTTTGTACTGCTTGTATGTATGTATATGTTATGATTGTTTGTGTATGTTATGTGGAAAATGTAATAAAACCCTGCCCCTTTGGGGGCAGTTTAAAAAAAAAGATATGCAAAGTGAAAACTAAACGACAATTTAGTTTTGTTCAACTGAATAACAAGTTAAGGTCAACAGTTGTAAAGAAATAAATAGGAGATAAATGTCCAAAGGTGTCTTTTCTAATTGTGGGAAGTAACTGAGAATCTTAATTCTCTCCTCTCAGGCGTGGAGGGCACTTAACAGCATTTAACGAGGGGGATGTAGTGTTATGTCAGCAGACATCCCAATATCCCTTGCATGACATTCAGTATGTTAATATACAATTCTGAAAAAGAAATACACTAAAATACAGAGGATTTATGGTCCTTCTTGTTGAGAATACATAGACTCAATGAGTTAGCAGATGTAATGAGATAAAAACCCAGTATCCCTGTTGAGTCCTGGGGAGGTTTTTGTTCCCGGTGGCGGCCGGGACCATTGGGGGCGGAGTGTGTGGCCTTATGACACACTTCTGGTGATGTCAGGGTGTGTGGCCTTATGAGACACTTCCGGTGATGTCAGGGGGTGTGGCATATGCTAATGAGTTATGCTAATGAGTTCCCCTAGCTCTTTTTCTACGAAACAACCCCTGGCCCAGGATATGTGCTCACAATCAATGTTCCCTCTAAGCTGTAGAGTCTTGTGAGCAAAAATTCTACTTTGTGAGCTCCTGGCATAAAAGTGGTGAGCGAGTGATTTGGTGACTGCATAAATTAGTTTGCTCTGGGGCCATCCTCCCTGAGCGAAGACAAAAATCTGTGAGCCAGAGGCTAAAAAATGGTGAGCTAGCTCACACTAACTCAGCTTAGAGGGAACACTGCTCACAATTCTCCTCCCCTCCGCTGTATCGTCACAGCAACCTTGTAAGGAAGCTGGACTGAGAAAAAGCGCCTGACGCAAAGTCACCCAAGTGAGCTTCAGCTGGTCCTAGAATGGCCGCCCTCCAGGTAGTAGCCGGAGGTCGGCTGGGATTGTAACTGATCTCCAAGTGACGGAGATCAGCTCACCTGGAGGAAATGTAGGGCTACCAGACCCCCCCCCCCGTGCAAGCGGGGATCCTCCACCACCGGGCCCTGCCCCCCAGGTGACGATCAGCTGCTCAGCAGGGGGGCTTGACAGTAGAAAGAGGAAGGTGCAGGCCACATTGCTGGTGTCACACGGGAATCGGTGTCACATCACGCTGGTAACACCTGGATGACGGTCTGATATTTGTGCAAAACCTCTATGGTAGAAGCCATTTTTACCATAGAGAACATAAGAACATAAGAGACGCCAATGTTGGATCAGGCCAAAGGCCCATCTAGTCCAACACTCTGTCACACAGTGGCCAGAAATACCAGTGCCATCAGGAGGTCCACCAGTGGGGCCAGGACATTAGAAGCCCTCCCACCGTTGACCACCCCCAAGCACCAAGATGACAGAGCATCACTTGCCCCAGAGTACTTATCTATACCTTGTGGCTAATAGCCACTGATGGACCTCTGCTCCAGATGCTTATCTAATGCCCTTTTGAAGCCGTCCATGCTTGTAGCTGCCACCACTTCCTGTGGCAGTGAATTCTATGTGTGAATCACTCTTTGGGTGAAGAAGTACTTCCTTTTATCCGTTCTAACCCGACCGCTCAGCAGTTTCACAGAGTTCTTGTATTGTGAGAAAGGGAGAAAAGTACCTCTTTCTCTACCTGCTCTTTCCCAAGCATAATCTTGTAAACCTCAATCATGTCACCCCTCAGCCGTCTTTTCTCCAAGCTAAAGAGCCCTAAGCGCTTTAACCTTTCCTCAAATACCTGGACGGCGCAGTGTGCTGATGTCACTTCCTGGCGACGTGGCCTGGGCCTTCCTCGTTCTCCTGGTAAGTCCCACCATACCCTGTCAGTTGTCAGGAGGGACCTGACAACCCTAAGAAAAGGACTGCTTTGGAAGGTGGACTGTACAGCACTATAGTCCATTGAAGCCCCTGCCCTCCCCAACACCCACCGTCCTCAGGCTCCACCCCCAAAACTCCAGGTATTTCCCAACCCACAGCTGGCAACTGTAGCTGGTCTCCACTTTAAGTATACACAGGTGGTCCTAGGCAGCGTCAGTTCCAGGTTTTGGGGGTGGCATGGGTCGAGAGTGCAAGAATCCATCTAACAGAATTTGCCAGCATATATACTTTCCATTTCACAACGGCTTCCTCATAGATGGAAAATTATATTTCACCAATTCACAATGGTAAAGCCATTTTGGTGTAGTGGTTAAGTGCGCGGACTCTAACCTGGGAGAGCCAGGTTTGATTCCCCACTCCTCCACTTGCACCTGGCTGGATGACCTTGGGCAAGCCATACTTCTGTCAGAGCTGTCCTTGAAAGAGCAGTTCTCTCAGACCTCTCTCAGCCCCACCTACCTCACAGGGTATCTGTTGTGGGGAGGGGAAGGAGTTTGTAAGCCGCTCTGAGACTCCGAGTGAAAGGCAGGGTATAAATCCAATTTCTTCTTCTTCTTCTTCTTCTTCTTCTTCTTCTTCTTCTTCTTCTTCTTCTTCTTCTTCTTCTTCTTCTTCTTCTTCTTCTTCTTCTTCCTCTTCCTAACATATAAAAAGCAGTTGGTTAGATGGAATATTGTACATTTACAATTTGGGTATCTGTGGATATGACAGGCCTGAAGCCCAAAGCACTTTAAATTTTTAAGAAGCACCTTAAGAATTTGGACTTCCGGTCTGTGGCTCGGCGATGGCGGTTGCTCTCCTCTACCTCTGGGGAGGCGATTTGCGTATCAGTGGTCCGGAGGGGTGCCACCTCAAGTGACACCCCCAGGTGAGCCTTAGTAAAAGGCTCCAGGCCAGGGGCGCTGGGGGGGGGCGACCTCTTCGACGGCGCAAAGCCCGAGAACTGAGGCGCTCTCTTGCCCCAAACCACTGTGTGGCTCAGTTTTACACTGAGCATAGTCGATGCCAACCGGGACAAGCAGAAGAGATCAGCAAAATAACGAGGCTGCAAGAGGTCTATGAATAGACCGACAATGATCCAGAGGATGTATCAAGCGGAAAAGTTTTAAAAGTGAGTTCCCCCCCCCCATTGAAAGTGGCGTCAGGAGGGTACCTCCGGTGCGAACAAATGAACTTTGCTGAATAAGCGCAGAGGGGAGGAGAAAAGAAGCATTACAGTGTATGAGAGACTTAATTGCCAAGGAAGAAGTTAGAAAAGTGCCCCCCCCCAAGGAAAATGGTGCTGGGAGATTAATGCAAGAGGTCTATGAATAGACCGACAATGATCCAGAGGATGTATCAAGCGGAAAAGTTTTAAAAGTGAGTTCCCCCCCCCCATTGAAAGTGGCGTCAGGAGGGTACCTCCGGTGCGAACAAATGAACTTTGCTGAATAAGCGCAGAGGGGAGGAGAAAAGAAGCATTACAGTGTATGAGAGACTTAATTGCCAAGCGAAGAAGTTAGAAAAGTGGTCCCCCCCCCCACTAATGGAAAATGGTGCCGGGAGATTACCGGCATAAACAAGCGAACTTTCGAATAAACGAAGGGGGGGGAGGAGAAGCGAAATAGCGTTAAAGTGCATGAGAGACTTAGCTGAGTTTGCGAAGATATTGGGCGTTTTATTGAAGGAAGGTGGAATCGGCTCTCTGAATGTAAACAAAGCTGAAAATGGCCGGCGCTCGAGGTAGATTGGGGCGAATGACGGGACGGGGCAGTCAGAGTCTGAGACCGGAAGAGACAGGTGACGTGTTCTCTATGCTATCGGAACTGCTCAAGCCGATCAACGAGAGACTTGATGATATTAACCAGCAGTTGATCGATTCAAACCAAAGCCTGGCAAAGCAACAACAACAGATCGCCGAGCTAACCAAGAGGACTGCACAAATGGAAGAGAAAGTAAAAGAGACAGCACATGACACCAAGAAAGTTAAAAAGAAAGTGGGATTGATGGAACAGAGACAAGATTCACAGGAAAGGAGACTGCTGAACTTACAAATGGAAAAAGCAAACAAGACACTCAGATTTCAGGGCATTGCCGAATCACAGGGAGAAAACTTGAAAAAAATGATGGCAGAGCTTATTGCACTGGCGGTGGCTGTGTCAGCGACAGAGGCAGAATCGGAAATTGAGGTGATCTAAAGATCGTACTCAAAATATTTATTTATTTATTTATACTTTCAATTTGTACCCCGCTCACCCCCGAAGGGCTCTGAGCGGCTTACACGGTGCATGGTGCAGAGACCTATGCAGAAACCCTAACTATGGCCACAGTACGTCTCAGGTGGGGGGAGCCCTACCAGGTACCCTCCCGGCTCCGATCGTTCGTTTATCCGGTGAGTGGGCGACTTCTTCCAGTTCTGTCCGGTGCGTCTTCCACGGCCTCCGCTGTTCTTTCAGCTCTCTGGCGACTCCTCTCGGGGGCTGTTGGTTATGGGCCCTGGTGCGCAGCCGCGGTGGGCGTCACAATGTCCTTGCGGCTCCGGACGTCCTCCTGCTGGCCACATCATCAGCTGCCGAGCCAAAGCGCAACAACCTGCCAGGTGAAATCGTGGTCAAGTTTCTCCGAAGACAGACTAGGGATTTAATCCTTAAAGCGACAGCGGCAAGTCCCCTGAAACTGGGAAGAATGGATATCAGGGTCCTAAAGGACACTCCGTTTGAGGTACGTCAGAAAAGGAAGGCTTATAAAGAGTTGATTTCAATCCTGCAAATTAATCAAATCCAGTACTCCTGGAACTTTCCTGAAGGTGTTGTGTTTAAATACAGAGATAAAAGGGAGAAAATAGACTCGGTTTTAAAAGCAGAAGAATGGGTGAAGCGACACTTCGGATCGATGGATGAAGATCAGCAAGAGCGAGGCGTCGGAGCAGGCACTTCAGAGAAGGGCTCAGCCGAAGACCCAGGAGCAGTAGGCAGAGTTCCAGCCAGAGATACGTATGATTTACGTCTAAGAGGACCGAAGTAACACTTTAAACTTTAAAGACTTGCAAACGAAAATGATGAGGGAAGAATCTCGGCATGCACTTGAATGGACTTGAACTAACATGAACTGACTAATTCTCTGACTTATTGGTTAAAAATGAAAGGTGGAATTTATAAAACTAACTGAATACTAACTGTTAATGATCTCTACTCTTGGGTTTTTAGTTATAGTGTAGGCTTGATTTTCTGTCTTTTTAATCCTGGGGTTCTATCTCCCCCCCCTTTTTCATTTGTTTTTTAGTTTGTAGGTGTAACAAAAAACAAATAAAGGTACCCTGTCTTCAGGGGATTAAAAAAAAAAAGAAGCACCTTAAGAATTTCGAGATAAATCTACTCAGGAACAAGACAGTAAGATCTGATAAGCACTTTATTGGATACAGAGCATAGTCTTGTGGACCGATTGAAGTCTTCTTGGAATCTTCTGCATTTGGAGCCTTCTGAACTGAGATTCGGGATTATAGGTCTCCAAAGTGATTTTCATTCAAATCAACTCTGTGGTATAATTTGTATTTCTATTCTGCATCTGTTATCTATGAGTCTTTGAACCCATAGATTGTGTCTGGAACTCTATCATACTTTTAAATGGTTGCAAAATAGTATACTCACAAAATCCAATCACTTTTTTTTGCATTCTTTCTGATTTCATTTCCGTGATTCTCTCTTTGTATTTTAGTCTTTGGCAGGAGGCAGAACTGCTGAGTATTCAGACTACTGATGAACATTGCAAGTGGAGTAAGCAGGCACACTTGGAAGGCGCCGTGGCTCAATGGTAGAGCGTCTGCTCGGCACATGGAAGGTCCCAGGTTCAATCCCCGGCATCTCCAGTTAAAAGGACCAGGCAGGAGGTGATGTGAAAGACCTCTGCCTGAGACCAGGGGTCATTTCCTGCAGGAGCGGAGCTCTGGCAGTAAAGAGCCCAGGGGGCGGGCACATGCAACAAGCCCCACCCTCTGCTCCCAGCAGCCCTCCGTCAGAGCACGAAGCAGCCAGGTAAGTTGCAGAGCCCCCCCCCGGCCCCCGGTCCAAAACAGTCCAGGGGCACCTTTAAGGCCAAGGTTTATTCAGGTACAAGCTCTCTCCCCTTTGCCAGGCCAGAGCTGCCCGCCCCCCCCCCCCATAGCTAGCAATCCAAAACAGTCCAGTGAAGCCTGAGCGGTGGGTGTTGCCTTCTGACACACTTCTGGTGAGGTCAGGGGGTGTGACCTATGCAAATGAGTTCTGCTAATGAGTTGTGCTAATGAGTTCCTGCACCTCTTTTTCTACTAAATGACCCCTGCCTGAGACCCTGGATATCTTCTGCCAGTCTGAGTGGACTGGCTTCCATGGACCAAGGGTTTGATTCAGTTTGAGGAACTGTCATGTGTTCAACACTTGTGACCAGCACTGGTGTACTGTTACCCAAAGTCAAAGCTACAGCTGGTGGGCTGCAAGGGAGTTAAGCTTCAAGAGGGCAAGGGGCTGCGGTTCAATGGCAGAGCACCTGCTTGCCATGCAGAAGGTCCCAGGTTCAATCACCAGGCTTTCCAGTTTAAAAAAGGACCAGCCAATCGATGATGTGAAAGAACCATGCTTGAAACCCCAGAGAGCCACTGCCAGTCTGAGTTAGACAACACTGACCCCAATGGACCAACTGTTTAGCGTAGCGGTTTGGTGTAGTGGTTAGGAGCGTGGACTCTAATCTGGGAGAACCTGGTTTGATCCCCCACTCCTCCACATGCAGCTGCTGGTGTGAGCTTGGGTCAGCCACAAGTTCGCTCAGAGCTGTTCTCTCAGGAGCAGTCCTCGAGAGAGCCCCACCTACCTCGCAGGGTGTCTGTTGTGGGGAGGGGGAGGGGAAGGAGATTGTATGATGCTCTGAGACTCCCTCAGGTAGTGAAGGGCGGGGTATCAATCCAATCTCCTCCTCCTGTCGGATTCCGTATAAGACAGTATTCCTGCATTTACACCTCTAGCTGAAAATAAGCTGGGAAGTGCTAATAATTTTGCCTGGAGTTACAAGCAATGCAAGGAATTGGTTGTGTGTGTGTGTGGGGGGGGAACATGCTTTCTCCAACTGCTGCTCATCCAACCTCCTGCACAACTGCACAGATCATCCAGCTGCTAGCATGATTCATCACTAAACATCAGCCGGTGGTCTGTGTGTGTGTGTGGGAGATGTCTGAGGAGCCAGCAAGCTTCTCAAAGGATGGCAGCTGGGGGTGGGGGTGGGGGGAGAAGGAAGAGCCAGTCCTTTTATTATTTAGAAAGGTGTTTGCTTGATTCTCCCTTGATTTTTCCAGAGACTCCAAATTAACGAATGAGCATCATCCGGATTTCAGTCGTCCCAGCGAGATTTCTGTCTCCCTCCTGAGGTCTTTTCATCATTTTAATTAAGCACAGGGGGCCGTGGAGGACGTTACTGAGAGTGTCCCTTTCGCTGTTTCATTCAATAACAAAATCAACTCAGGGACATTTTAAGAGACAAAACAGGAGTAGAGGACAAGCTGTGATTCCTGGGGGAATGATGTGGATCTGGGTTCCAATGCTTTTGCAATGAACTCAGTGGGTATTTTTTACAGATTCAGGTGGGTAGCGGTGTTGGTCTGAAGCAACAGAACCAAGTTTAAGTCCAGTGGCATCTTTGGTGTTTGGGTAGTGGTTAAGTCCACGGACACTAATCTGGGAGAACCGGGTTCGATTCCCCACTCCTCCACTTGCAGCTGCTGGATGACTTTGGACAACCCATAGTTCTCTCAGAGCTGTTCTCTCAAGGGCAATTCTCAAGAGAGCTCTCTCAGCCCCGCCTACCTCACAGGGTGTCTGTGGTGGGGAGGGGGAGGGAAAGGAGTTTGTAAGCCGCTCTGAGACTCCCTTGGGGAGTGAAGGGCGGGGGATAAATCTAATCTCTTCTTCCTCTTCTTCTACTTTACAGGGTGTCTGTGGTGGGGAGGGGGAGGGAAAGGAGTTTGTAAGCCGCTCTGAGACTCCCTTGGGGAGTGAAGGGCGGGGGATAAATCTAATCTCTTCTTCCTCTTCTTCTACTTTACAGGGTGTCTGTGGTGGGGAGGGGGAGGGAAAGGAGTTTGTAAGCCGCTCTGAGACTCCCTTGGGAAGTGAAGGGCGGGGTATAAATCCAATCTCCTCACCACCACCTTCTTCTCTTGCAGCAAATTTTAATTCTGGGTATAAGCTTACATGTGCATGCACTCTTCATCCAGTGTGCATGTGTCATTTAATTCTGGGTGTAAACTTACATGTGCATGCAGTGTGCATGTGTAATTTAATTCTGGGTATAAGCTTTTGTGTGCATGTGTTACACTGGAAGCAGTGTGCATGCACATGTAAACTTATACCCACAATTAAATTACACATGCACACTGCATGCACATGTAAGTTTACACCCAGAATTAAATGACACATGCACACTGGATGAAGAGTGCATGCACATGTAAGCTTATACCCAGAATTAAATTACACATGCATGCCCAGAATTAAACTTTGGCCCCGGTCACACGGGCCAGATAATGGGGGGGGGGAGGTGTGGCTGTTTGCCCTGGAGCAAAATAAAGCATGGTAGCCCGACCACACGGTCCCCCGAGTCTTCATGCTTTGGTTGTTAGCTGGCGATCACACGGTGATGGTGGAGCGTGGCAAAGAAGTGGCGCAGCAAGCGCTTCGTGTTTGTGCGCATGCGCAGTTCCACAGAGCAGCACTGCTTTCAGTTATGTGTTTGTGCGCATGCGCTTATGAAAAACATCCGGTTTGCGATGGGATGTGGACAAGCGCCGAATGTCACGGGATACTAGCGCTCCCACGATCAGACGCCCGCCCCTGCCTCGCATTTTCCAGATACTAGTGCACTTTCCGAGGTAGTTTTTTACTGTGCATCTTCGGCGGGATGCCACGGGTTGGCCACGGGTGCGCTACACTTCCGAGATGTTGCGTTGTAATCACGCCCCGAAAATCCGCCTGACATTCGTGCCTTTAGCACGGCAAATCCTCCATGTGACCGGGGCCTTTGTTGGTCTAAAAGGTACCACTGGATATCTTTACGTGAGCCTCCCAGTCTCCGTTCCCACCAGGAGATGTTTCTGTAACGGCTACATCCCTTTGGCTACTTTCTCACCCTTCCAGTTTAAGTTTTATTTCTTTATTCAGAAGGCTGGGACACCGGTGGGAAAAACAAATGCAGACAGGGTCGGCCCCAGCTTATTTTGCACCCTAGGCGAGGATCCCTTCTGGCGCCCCCCCCCATGCGCTCACCAATTTTAAAAAATAAATGCATTTTAGGAAGAATAAAAAACACAAATAATCAAGAAACTCCCAGAGTACAGGGCCGGGTGCAGCTTGGCGCCCCTAAGGGCTGGCCCACTCTAGGCGATTGCCTAGTTCGCCTAGTGAGTGAGCCGGCCCTGAATGCAGATTCGACCAAAGAGGGGGCCAGGTGCATTTCCCTGGGGAGGTTCTTCCATAATCATGGGGCTGCCACTAAGAAGACCCTCTCTCACACAAATCAAATAAATAACAGGATACAAGATTCCATTTTCACCGGAACTGATTTTCTTTTTCTTTTTTTTAAATCCCCGGAGGGATATTTTTTATTTTTGCAATACACTACAAACTACAAAGAAAATATGGAGGAAAGGGACTACATCTAAGGACAAAGCAAAGGTAACCACACTATACTAAAACCCCAAGCGGAGGAGATCTTATCCCTGTTAGTGGAAGTGTTAGTAATATAAGTGTTAATAAAAACATTATACTTGTAGAGTTCTTGTTTGTCTCAGCTTCAGTGTTAACATGTTAATTTGTTAGTTGTTATGAGAGAGCTTTCTGGTCATCTTCTTATTCTTCGCTTCAAAAGGCAATTCTCAGAGTCCTTCTGCCTTTACTTCGGTTTTCTGACTTTAAAGTCATATACCACTCTGGCTGCCTCTGCTCCGGTTTCCACAGCAGAGTCCTCCTCCGTTCCAGAGGTGGCAGAGTCACTTGATTTCGTTTCTTCCTCTTTGGAGTCTTCCTCCGTTCCCAGCTGGAGTCGCAAAAATTCCTTGGCTTTAAAGGTGGAATCAATCTTTTCTCTTTTATCGTTGATCTTGAAGATGGCACCCTCCAAGATCGCCCACCTATACGAAATTCCATTAGCTTTTCCTCTTTTGACGAATTTCAAATGGAATGTCTTTTAAAGTTTTAATGAGTAAATTTCCCATTTTCAGTAGAGTTGCTGATGTCGCCTTTAAAATAGCATCTCTGGTCTGTCTTCTTGAGAATCTGACCACAATTTCTACAGGCAGGCTATTTTTTAAAATATAATTGGAGTAAGCCCTGTAAGCCATCTCCATCTCTTTTACCAGTTCACCCGCTGTTAAGCCTATTGCTGGAGCGATGATCTCCCTAAGTATCACCGGAACTGATTTTCTTACGCTATGGGTGTAATCCTTTGATCCCCAAACTCAGATGGAATCTCGACCACCGCTTGCTGGCAGCTGCGCAAACAACCATAGTGGCACACTGGAAATCTCCATCACGTCCTACGTTAACCAACTGGTACACAAAAATATGGGACTGTCTAACAATGGGGAAGAAAACACAGACCGCATCCATCTAACAGACATCTTTCCCAAAACAACTTGTTTTGTAGAAAAATGGTTTCCCTTTCTAGAATATATACTATCGCATGATCTCTCACTTCCGAATTTGACCTACCTACAATTGCTCTCTTTCTAAATCATTAGCTTCTCTTTTTATCCTCGTAAATCTGTTATTCTATTTATATGCAGATTTGAACAACACATATTTAGAAATAATGTTAGTTAGTGAATGATAATCTCAATCTATAACTGACCGCAAATTATCTTTTAAGAATTATTGTTGCTACTCATCTACAAAGTCAGTACAATGTTTTCTGTTTTTATGAAGTAACTCGTTATTATATAAATGTTCCTCCCTGATTTATAATTATTATAGAATCTATACATTGTCTGTTTCACTTGTATTATGTTGTTGTTGTTATGTACTGATTAGGTAAAAAGGTAAAGGTTCCCTTGCTCGAAAGCCAGTCGAGTCCGACTCTAGAGTTGCGGTGCTCATCTCCGTTTCAAAGCCGAAGAGCCAGCGCTGTCCGAAGACGTTTCCGTGGTTCATGTGGCCGGCATGACTAAACACCAAGGCGCACGGAACGCTGTTACCTTCCCACCGAAGTGATACCTATTTATCTACCTGCAATTTCTTGCTTTCGAACTGCTAGGTTGGCAGGAGCTGGAACTAGAGACGGGAGCTCACTCCGTCATGCGGGACACTCGGGTCTTGAACTGCTGAACTACTGACCTTCCACAGCCTGCAGTTCAGCGTCTTAACCACTTGAGCCACCGCAGCTCCACTGATTTACTTAAAGGCCAAAAAAAAAAAAAAAGGCCCTCTCTCTTGTGTGCCCACCAGATGAGCTTCTTTGGTTTCGGGTTGGCCGGTCCCCCCCTTGCCAACAGTGGAGGATTGGGGGGGTTGGGTTGCCAGATCCAGGTTGGGAAACTCCTGGAGATTTGAGGATGGAACATGGGGAGGACAGGGACCTTAGTGGAGTCCAATGCCACACAGTCCACCCTCCAAAGCATCCCTTTTCTCCAGGGGAATTGATCTGTGTAGTCTGGAAGTGAGCTGTGATTCCAGGGGAGATCCAGGTCCCACCTGGAGACTGGCATCTATAGATTGGTGGGAAGTGAGGAGGGCCTTCCCCTGCAATCTTAACTCCTGGGCAGGAATGAATGGGAAGAGACAGTCCTTCAGATACCTCCATCCCAAGCCGTGCAGGGCTTTAAAGGACAAAAACAACACCTTGAATTGGGCTTGGGAGTGGATTCGGTAGCCAGCGTCGTTGCTGTAATATCAGGGTTATATGGTACTGATAGCTTGCCTCAGGCAGCAGTCTCGCCACCGCATTCTGCACTCGCCACAGCTTCTGAACACTCTTCAAGGGTAGCCCCAAGTAGAAGACCTTTCAGTAGTCCAGCCTAGATTGGTGTAGTGGTTAAGTGCACGGACTCTAATCTGGGAGAACCGGGTTTGATTCCCCACTCCTCCACTTGCACCTGCTGATGTGACCTTGGGTCAGTCACAAGCTCTGGCACAGCTGTCCTTGAAAAAGAGCAGTTTGTGTCAGAGTTCTCTCAGCCCCACCCACCTCACAGGGTGTCTGTTGTAGAGAGGGGAAGGGAAAGGAGTTTGTAAGCCGCTCTGAGACTCCGAGTGAAGAGCGGGGTATAAATCCAATCTCTTCTTCTTCTTCTTCTAGATATAAGTTGGGCCGAACAAGTATGAAGGCGCGATCATACGCACAATTAGCCCCACCATAGGCGTGAATGCCAGGCGGATTTAAAGGGTGCGATCAGATACGAACATCTGGGAAGCACCCTGCACTCGTCGGCAGGGTTATATGGTACTGATAGCTTGCCTCAGGCAGCGGTCTCGCCACCGCATTCTGCACTAGCCACAGCTTCTGAACACTCTTCAAGGGTAGCCCGAAGTAGAAGACCTTTCAGTAGTCCAGCCTAGACTGGTGTAGTGGTTAATTGCGCGGACTCTAATCTGGGAGAACCGGGTTTGATTCCCCACTCCTCCACTTGCACCTGCTGATGTGACCTTGGGTCAGTCACAAGCTCTGGCACAGCTGTCCTTGAAAAAGAGCAGTTTGTGTCAGAGTTCTCTCAGCCCCACCCACCTCACAGGGTGCCTGGGAGTTTGTAAGCCGCTCTGAGACTCCAAGTGAAGGGCGGGGTATAAATCCAATCTCTTCTTCTTCTTCTTCTAGATATAAATTGGGCCGAACAAGTATGAAGGCGCAATTAGCCCCACCATAGGCGTGAATGCCAGGCGGATTTAAAGGGTGCGATCAGATACGAACATCTGGGAAGCACCCTGCACTCGTCGGCGACTGCTCCACCACAGAAGCGGAGTAAAAAGACACCGGAGGAAACCCGGTACTAAACGGGTTGCAACGGGCTACGGACAGACTTTCCCCTGTCTGATTGCTCCAGCACGCTCTCATGTCATCGGGATGGCCTGATCAGGCTATCCTGACTCCATGCCATTGTTCCCCTCCCCCTTCGCAGTATGCGCATCGTCGCAAATTCCATAGGAAACCCTCAGTGTAGAGATGCGATACATCGATTCCTCATTTAAGTGCATCGGAAACTACCGGCAAAAAAACAACAACATGCCGCCGGGCTCTTTTTGTAGCAGGTACTCATTTGCATATTAAGCGACACACCCCTAATGTAGCCAATCCTCCAAGAGCTTACAGTAGCTCCTGTAAGAAGAACTCTGTAAGCTCTTGGAGGATTGGCTACATTAGGGGTGTGGGGCCTAATATGCAAAGGAGCTCCTGCTACAAAAAGAGCCCTGACTGCGGTTGCGTCTGATCACACCCGCCGCTTCCAATGACTGTGTGATCACACAACTGTGGGTCGAATACCTCCAGGGGGAATAAGCCCCTGAAGCAGCCTTATACTGACCATCACTTCAGTGAGCTCATTTTCATCTGCTCCCTCAAGCCAAGTGCCCCCGTCCATCTTCTCCCCCATTCCATCTCTGGCCGGGAGCCGTAAGCACATGGGAGCGGTCTCCTAGCCGAACGGGCGATTGTGCATGCAAACGGATGTGCTATGTGCAGCTTCCCACCCTGATTCAGCCACAATAGCTGAGGGTGCGTGTCCCACTAGCGGATCAGTGACAGTACTGATAGAGCTATTTGGCAGAGCGAGAGGGGGTTGAAGGCTTGCCACTCGGAAGTCCTCGGAGGAAGGGGAGACTAAAAATATCCCAGACGGATGGAAAGATAGATAGGATAGGATTCAATTTGACTCCCCGCCTCCATCCCTCTGTGGATCAGACCTGTGTGCTGTGGGCATGCACAGTTGGAGAAAGGCCAATCGCTCCATTATCAGAACAGAGCAAGAGGCTAGCCGGTGTTAGCAGAATGCTTTTATACGCCTTCTTCTGTTTCTTATCAGAGCCAGCAGGGACATTCTTTCTCTTTTTGGAAAAGAGCGGCTTTGGAATGTCTAAAGAAATATGTAGCGTTGTGACATTTTCTTGTATGTGGCGGACATTGTAAAGAAGGCAAGGAGATATTGGATAGAAGTACACGAAGGAATGCAAAAGGTTTTGAAACTTAAGTTTGCGCTGGATCCCAAACACATGTTATTAAGTGTAATACCAAGCAATATTACCAAAACATGCAGGGAACGATTCAAGTATGCAGTGACAGCGGCAAGAGTAAGTTTTGCAGCAAAACAGAAGGCTGAAAAGTGCCCAGATCTGAAGGAGTGAAAGAATAAACTACGTGAGTATGCTACAACGGCAACATTTAACGTACATAACAGACCAACATCAGAATTTGAGGAAAAATGGAAACCTTTTTATAAAAAAACTATATAGTTGTAAATTGAGAATAAGATCAAATCTCTCCTTATATATAATTGAATAGTGGGTGCCAAAGTTCTAATTCTAAAATGCACTCCCTTAGTGTATGGCTGATGGCACTGCTCCTCAGCATATATCGCCACCAATCAGAAGGCAAAGCCCGGGTCCCGCCCACACCACAACTGCTGCGACAACCTGGTCTTTTGCATATGGAAGCTGATTGGACTTCAGTCCATTCCACACCTCAAACTCCCCCCCCCCCGCAAGGCAGTTGGAATGTCAGTTGCATATGGAACCTGTTATATTCTGGTAGTGTGCAGGTCCCAGGTTCATGTTTTAAAAGCAGACTGACACTGTTTGCCCAAAGCCAGAGCACTCTCCCAGAGCCTCTTTCTAGATCTCGTTGTATTTATTTCCACAACGGGCCTTATTTCTAGTGAAATAATAAATGATAGAAGGGGAAAAAATGCTGTTCGATACAATGATAGCTGGAAAAGATAGAACAAAGATGCGGCATTTTATTGTTTTATTGTTTCAAATTGTTGTTTTAATGGTTGTTTTAATGGTATTTCATAAAGATTGCTGTAAACCAACCTGAGGCCACCCACAGGGTGGGCAGTATATAAACTGAATAAATAAATAAATATTTTAACAGAAACGAAATACTTAAAGCAAATATAACTAAGTTCCATATTGATGCATGAATTTGAATATAAAAGATAATAGTTTATGTGTTTGTATGTGGCTCAAGTGGTTAAGATGCTGAACTGCAGGCTGTGGAAGGTCGGTAGTTCAGCAGTTCGAGACCTGAGTTGCCGCATGACGGAGTGAGCTCCCGTCTCTAGTTCCAGCTCCTGCCAACCTGGCAGTTCGAAAGCAAGAAATTGCAAGTAGATAAATAGGTACCATTTCGGTGGGAAGGTCACAGCGTTCCGTGCGCCTTGGTGTTTAGTCATGCCGGCCACATGACCACGGAAACGTCTTCGGACAGCCCTGGCTCTTTGGCTTTGAAACGGAGATGAGCACCGCAACCCTAGAGTCGGATTCGACTGGCTTTCGAGCAAGGGAACCTTTACCTTTACATATGTTTGCAGAATCTATCATTTCTTGGGAATTTGCATTGGGAATCACTGAGGACTGCTGCTATCTGAATATGCTTTATGGATGCCTACATATATCTTTGAAATGTTGAATCCAGCATGATTCTTGAAAAAAAATAATGAAACAGATTTAGAACCGGGGGTCCGTGAGTCAGCTGGCAGAGACACTACTACATCCTTACAGTTCAAGGATTTTTTTTGAATTTATTACAAATTGTTTAGCATAATTGTTAGTTCGTGTATTAATGTTCTGAGTGTTATTTTAATGGAATTTCCTCAATAAAACTTCAAAATTTCAAAAAACAACAACACAAATCATTTGTGGGAAAACTCCACCTGTGAATTTCTACCTGTGATCAACCTTACCAGTGAACTTCTACCAATTGTTTATGGAAAAATTGTTCTGAGTACTTTATATGCCTTACTATTATTAAATTCAATGATTATTGGTTTTATGTTATAACTTATTTCCAATAGAGGGAAGGCATTTAAAATTGGATTTTAGATCAATATTAGATTGATATCGACCACCAGGAGGGCACGGAAGTCTGAGCGCCATCCGAAATATAATACTGAAGTTATCTGTTTAATGATATTACTTATTGGTAGCACCTTTTCATGTAGTAATTGTTATACGGTTCTATGATTATTATACTATTTATTGTTGTTTTTATCCTGTTGTAAATGACACAGGAAAGAATTACTGTACAAGTTCAAACTGTTAAAGACACATTAACAAGTCATATAAATTTCTACTTGATTTTACTAGGTGAACTTCATCCGAAGACAGAAGCCCAGTCACAGTGCCAAGGATGTTAAGGATGGAGGATGTTAAGGATGGAACGTTTCGAAACGTTCCATCCTTAACATCCTCCATCCTTAACATCCTTGGCACTGTGACTGGGCTTCTGTCTTCGGATGAAGTTCACCTAGTAAAATCAAGTAGAAATTTATATGACTTGTTAATGTGTCTTTAACAGTTTGAACTTGTACAGTAATTCTTTCCTGTGTCATTGACTTTACAAATTACTGGGTCCACTTGTGTTGTTCTTTATCCTGTTGTAAGCCACCCTGACCCAGCCATGGCCGAGATGGCGGGGTATAAATGTAATAAATAAAATTTTAAAATAAATAAAATTAAAAGGAACACGGTCCCAGGACATCCAATTCTCTGAGCCCCTAAAGAAGGTGCCCCATCCTCCATTATATCCAATGGAGGGAAGGCATTTAAAAGAAATACGGTCCCTTTATACATGACAGCCAGAACTCCCTTTGGATTTCAATTGTGCTTCTTCCCTCCCCTGAGAGCCAGTTTGGTGTAGTGGTTAAGTGCGTGGACTCTAATCTGGGAGAACCGGGTTTGATTCCCCCTCTCCTCCACTTGCACCTGCTGGATGACCTTGGGCAAGTCATAGTTCTGGCAGAACTGTTCTTGAAAAAGAGCTGTTTCTGTCAGAGCTCTCTCAGCCCCACCTACCTCACAAGGTGTCTGTAGTGGGGAGGGGAAGGGAAAGGAGTTTGTAAGCCGCTCTGAGACACTTTTGGATAGTGAAGGGCGGGGTATAATCCAATCTCTTCTTCTTCTTCTTCATAGGGTATAATGGAGTGCCCAATGGACATCCCTTCTGCTGTGAGGTAGGTGGGGCTGAGAGAGCTCTCTTGAGAACTGCCCTTGAGAGAACAGCTCTGAAAGAACTTATGACTGACCCAAGGTCACACCAGCAGCTGCAGGTGGAGGAGTGAAGAATCAAACCCGATTCTCCTAGATTACAGTCCGCGCTCCTAACCACTACACCAAACTGGCTCTCTTAAGGTCAGCTTGTCTCCCTCCCCCTTTCATTCTTGTCACACCACATTGCAAAACAAAAAAATACGCAACCATCTCATCATCTTTTTTTAAAAAAAAGACAATCCAGTTTTAAACTGCAAATGCTCCAAACCTCCAAGTCGGCTCTGCCGGCTCCGAAGCTCACGGCGCTCCGGAATCATATGCGGCTGGATTTGTCAGTCTCCTCACTCACCTCCGTGACGGGTGATGCATTTTTAAGCAGCTGCTCGATATAGAAATCTGTTTTATTCATGGATCATCAGCGGGAACGGTTGGAGCATTACGAGCGGTTTTTAGGGAGGGCGACGTCTTACTTTACATTGATCTTCCAACAACAACACCAAAAAAACACCCTCTCACCCAAAACATTTCTTTGAGCTTCTGCATACAGCTTTTTTCTATTTCTGAATGTTTTTTTTCCCCCTATTTCTGAACACGCTACGTATGGCAGTATTTAACCACGGGGAGATGAGATTTATCCTCGGGGCAGCTGAACTTTCACGCTAGACATGAGCTGCAATTATTCGCAGGACATGCCTCGCAAGAAGTCACGCCGCTGGCCTAGCTCGCTCGCTTTCGCCTGCTCCTGAACAGCAGCCCTGCTCTGAAGCCACCATGAATGCATGCACAAATTAGGGTTGCCAGCTTCCAGGTGGCACCTGGAGACCTCCGGCTATTACAACTTATCTCTGGACAGACGAGATCAGTTCCCCTGAATCAAATGGGTGCTTTGGAGGGTGGACTCTATGACATTAATGGCTGACTGGCCACCTGAACCCCGTGGCCCATGGCATCCCCCTCATTGATCCCAATGGGATGTGCAATAGGGAGTGAGTATGTTAGTCGCGATGATCCTATGAGTTGTCCACTTTTGCTTAAACTGTTTTAACCTGTATTTTGTTGCACTGTGTGCCTTAACTGTTTTAACTTGTGGTATTGGATTACACTTGTGTCTTGTAAGCCTCCCTGACCCCGCGTGCGGGGAGGGCGGGGTATAAATGAAATAAAATAAATTAAGCCAGGGGTGTCGAACTCATTTGTTATGAGGGCCGGATCTGACATAAATGAGACCATGTTGGGCTGGGCCATGTGTGTCATAGACTGTAATGCCAGGTAGCGGAGATGTAAACTTTATAAAGGACACAAACGGTTTTTTAAAAAAAACTTAAAATAAAAACATGCTTCAAACATTAGCACTCTTGCAATATTTTCTTTATTTAACAGTGTCTGATAACTGACACCTCTTGCTCTGAATTATTGCATCAAAATGTCTGCGCTGTTGCAATCTTGGGTATGCTGTTCAGGTGCCTATCTGTAAGCTGAAAACCTACGATGACATAGCAGCAACAGAACTGGAAGAAGAAGCAGAAGACATCCAGTTCTACTTCGGGGCTGATAGAAGCCCTCTGGGGGCCTAATCCGGCCCCCTGGGCCGCATGTTTGACACCCTTGCATTATACCCTGCTGATAAGCTTGCCAAGTCCCCCCGGGGGGCGGTAAACCCCCGCCCGAAAGGCCCGCTACCCGACGCCAGCAAATCGGGCCCCGGGGGGAACTCTACCCTCTTCCGGCACACGTCCCCAGCGTGATGATGTCATCCAGAGGTGACATCATCATGCTGGCCACTTTGGGGGCGGGACGCTCTATGATTTGAGGGGAAACTATGGTTTCCCCTCGAATCCTAGTGGCCCCGCCCCCAACGTGCCCTCCAAGTCTCCAGATATTTCCCAACCTAGAGCTGTGGACTGTAACTGGAACAGAATCGATTTTTTATCTCCAGATAACAGAGATCAGTTTGTAGTATGAATGGGAATATAAAGATTTTTATATATAGGTTTTTTTCCTATTGATTGTTCATATTCATATTTCTCTGGTTTTTTATAGATTTATTCTTTAAGTAATATTTGATTAGGATGTTAGAAAGGCATGTTATATGAACGGCTTTCCTCTTGTAGGTCTGATATTGTTAGCAGACAACATAATAGGTACAAAGTTCATGATTCTGTAGTTCTTAGGGCAAACATTGCAATGCCTGGGTCAGAGAAGATTTTAGTCTCGTATGAAGAATCCTTGCCCATTATCATTTAGGTTAGGTTAAGTAAACACTTAGTTTGAGGTAGATATATGTTTCTTTATATCTGGCCAATCAGAGGGTTATTACTCACATTACCACTGTCTTTCGTAACCAATTATGCTGTTTGAATATTGTTTTCTTGAGGATGTCAGTTCATGTATAAAATATCGTGTAATTCCTGAATATGTTCAGAATATATTCAAGAAGGAGAAGATGAAGAAGAAAAAGAAGAAAGTTGTCAATTTTTGATGAGTTATTTGGTCTAAATGTTTTCCTATTTTTTAAAAAAAATTATTTTTTTAAACTGCCCCCAAAGGGGCAGGGTTTTATTACATTTTCCACATAACATACACAAGCAATCATAACATATACATACATATACATACATACAAACAGTACAAACAGATACATGGAGGTTATTTTCAATTTTTACCAATATTTATACTGGTGCCTATTCCACCTTAATAACGATTTCTCATGAACTGTATAAGCAACTTTTCTGTCTCTGTCATCCTAACAGGTATATATTTCATTGAGTAAACTCTTAGTCTGCCTCTTGCAAGCTTGCCTACATATATTTATCATCTCTCCCTTATTATAAAAGAGTTTTGGGTGCCAGAATTCTAAAATTGGCCCCTTTAGTGTTAGGCCGAAAAAACTGCCACTCGGAAGACACTGGCTGGGTTCATTGGCTGCTTTGTGCAGTCCCGGCCAGCGTTCCAAGGTCATTTACATATGGAAGCTGATTGGACTACACTCCATTCCACACCTCAAACTCACCCCCCTCCCGCAAGGCAGTTGGAATTTTCAGTTGGGAGAGGAGAATGATGTCAGCTGCTCCCTAGGCAGAGGCTGTGTGTGTG
>NW_015165856.1:108374-137423 GCF_001447785.1 Gekko japonicus | reverse complement strand
CGGTCGCCCGGGCCGAGATTGGGGGGGCGAGGTGGGGGACGGAAGGCCGATGCCTCCGTTGCCCGGCCCTCTACAGAATCCACCCCCCAAACCTCCAGGTATTTCCCTCCTTAGAGCTGGCAACCCTACATTCCCCTCAGTGCCTGTTGGTAGGCAACTAAGCTTGGTCCTGTCACCTACTTTGGCCTTTGGGAGAAAACACATTGGGGCCAATCCTGATAGGGTTGCCAACTCCAGATGGGAAATTCCTGGAGATTTGAGGGATGGAGCCTGAAGAGGGTGAGGTTTGAGGAGGGGTGGGACCTCAGACAGGTACACTGCCATAGACTCCACCCTCCAAACCAGTCAGTCTCACATAGGGAACCATTGTTGCCAATCTCCAGGTGAGGGCTGGAGAGCACTCAGTATTACAACTGCTCTGCAGAAGGGAGGGCAGAAGTCAGCTGAAGTCAAAGGGGCAGATAATGGTAGGTTGGTGGCTAGCTGGGAAGGAGATGGGGTTGCCAACTACATGCTGACAAATTCCTGGGGATTTGAGGGGTGGAGCCTGGAGAGGGTGGGGTTTGCAGAGGGGTGGGACCTCAGACAGGTAGAATGCCATAGACTCCACCCTCCAAACCAGCCATTTTGTCCTGGGTAACAATTGCTGCCAATCTCCAGGTGAGGGCTACAGATTACTCACAATTACAACTGCTCTTCAGGTAGCAGAGATCAGTTCCTCTGGAGAAAACAGTGGACTCTGTCATTATACCCTGCTGAGGTCACCACAGCAAATTGACACTGTTTGCCCAAAGCCAGAGCACTGCCCCAGAGCCTCTTTCTAGATCTCGTTGTATTGCTTTCACAACGGGCTTTACTGCTAGTACCAATTATAAAACCATGACCAAGTATTCTGGAATGTTGAATCTGTTGCGCCTTTTATCAATAAAGTCAATTTATCCAATTCCGCAGCCTCCAAGATTTTATTTATAATTGTTTTCCTATTAATTGAAGCATATTCCCTGAATATGCTGAGAAGAAAGTAGTCAATTTTGGATGGACTATTTGGTCCAATTGTTTTCCTGTTAATTGAAATAAAACACAGATCGTCCTCGTTTGACTTCATTTTTGACATGGAATCTAATATGTACAACAAGTTCCCTTGGTGAAAATGGCCACTGTGAAATGTGCACTCAATGGCTATACCCCACTGAACCCCCTTCCCCTCCCTGAACACCACCCTTCTCCAGCTCCACCCCCAAAATGTCCAGGTGTTTCCCAGCTGGGAGCTCGCAACCGGCTGTCAAACAGAGGACCATTTTATAAGAAAGACTTTAACTGGGGATGTCAGGAATCAAACCTGGGGCCTTGAGTACAGGAAGCATGAGTTCTAACCAAGGCTCCCTCTAAGCTGTGGAGTCTTGTGAGCAGCAACTCTACTCTGTGAGCGAGTGGCCTTAAAGTTGTGAGCGAGGCGATTCAGCTACGGCATAGATCAGTTGGCTCTGGAGCTCTCCTTCCTGAGCGAAGGCAGAAATGTGTGAGCCGGAGGCTAAACCCCCCCCCTGTGAGCTGGCTCACACTAACTCAGCTGAGAGGGAACACTGGTTCTAACCACTGGGCCTTGGGGTTCCCAACCTCCAGGCGGGGCCTGGAGGCCTCCTGGAATTACAACGGGTCTCAGGAATGCAGAGATTAGTTCCCTTGGAGAAAATGGCTGCTTTGGAGGATGAACTCTATGGCATCCTACCCTGCTGAGGTTTGTAGGGTTGCCAGCTCTGTGTTGGGAAATACCTGGAGATTTCGGAGGTGGAGGTTGAGGAGGATGGGGTTTGGAGTGGGGAGGGACCTCAGCATGGTGTAATGCCATGCTGGCCCATAGCCACGGTGGGGCATTTGGGGGCGGAGCCCTGCCTCACCACCTGGGAATGCCAGATCCCACCAGACACCCACCCACCACCACCCAGTGTGCCTAGTTCAACAGCAACCAGAGGCTGGGGAAAGAAAGGGAAGCCTAACCTTGCAGCTTATGGTCAGTTTCACCCCTCAGGGGTCAGCTGTTAGGTTTAATAACTGCTGGGAGGGGAGTGAAACTGACCAGAAGAGGCAGGGCGGCTTTCCAGTTGCTGCAGGAGGGCTGGGGAAAGAGAGGAAAGCTGCCCCGCCTCTTGGTCAATTTCATTCCCCCTCCCATCAGCCTTTAGACCAAAGTCAAGGAGTGAAACTGACCAGAAGAGGCAGGGCGGCTTTCCATTCCTTCTCCAGCCTACCCACTGTCTGCACCACAAGCAAAAAAAAATCCTGGCTATGGGCCTGATGCCAGGGAGTCCAACCTCCAACGCAGCCGTTTTCTCCAGGGGAACTGATCTCCGTTATCCGGAGATCGGTTGTAACCCCAGGAGATCTCCAGTCACCACCTGGCAGGGCACCAGTGCTCGCTGTGATAAAAATCGATTCTGTTCCAGTTACCGTCCACAATATAGCTGGAGCCGTTGCTCTAAGCCCCCCTACTCATAGTTGATCTTGTGTTTCCCTTCGGCATCTGCTGGCTCTCGTGAGTAGGAGGCTTAGAGCATCGGCTCCATGTGTAAAAAAAAGTGACCTGACGAAGGATCGGGGGAAACGGAATATGTACCTAGGAAATCCGTCATCGCATGGCAATAGTCTGGAAGCGGAAGCAGCAGCAGCAGCAAAATAAAGGAGTAAAAGAAGAAGCGAGTTTGTGGACTGCAGCGAAGACTGGTGGGACAAAACCTTTGGTTAGTCACTGTTAGTCCAGGTGTGGCTTGAACCGCCTGGCAGTTGGCAACCCTATAATATCTGGCAAGTGGCCAGAAAGGGGGTCACCAGCAGTGTACCCTCTCAGCTGAGCTAGTGTGAGCTAACTCGCAGTTCTTTAGTCTCCGGCTCACACTTTTTTGTCTCAGGGAGGATGGCTCCAGAGCAAACTAATTTATGCAGGAGCCAAATCGCTCGCTCACAACTTTAATTCTGGTAGCTCACAAACTAAAATTTTTGCTCACAAGACTCCACAGCTTAGAGGGAATATTGTCATGCGAGGGCAAAACAGGCCAGCGGGCAAACCAAATTTCAGCCCAATTCAGTAAATAGCACAGGATTAGCACAATGGGCCTGAAGACAAATGTCCTGTCCCTTTAAGAGCTGAACCTCTTCAGGGCATGGAAGCAAATAACAGCAACCTCTATTAAAGGGACAGAACACTCCCCCCCCCTTCCAGGCAGCTGGCAACCCAAATTTAACAGACAGTGACAGTGAACGGTACAAAAGGGGAACCCATCACAGAGTTTCATACATTTGTGTACATATAAATAGTGTTCCTATAATTTCAGATTTTTAACAATAACCCTGGAGGAGGAACGGATTGCGGACAGGATACAGCCCCTGTTAGGAAGCCAATAACTTGAGGGAAAATGGAGCGAAATTTCACCTGTCAGGCAGTGCGGGTGAAAGGAGATGAAGCGCTTCACGTCGCCATTAAAAGTCTCAAAGAGAATTTCAAAAGCGAAAAAGTTTGGCGGGGGAGAGGGGAGCACACAGTTGGTCTCCCACATGAAAAGGAAGAAAGGTGTTCTCTCTGAGCTGGAATTGGACGCGTCAGAGGAGTTGTGTGTGTGTGTTTTCGTCTTGACAGGACAGGCAGAAATGACGCTCAGAGGCCAAGGGAAATGTGAAAAGGAGGCCAAAACAGAGACCTTGGCTCGAGCAAGATGTCAAGGGCCTCTTAGGCAAGGTCATCTTCTCACTTGAGCTTTCTTGCCATTTGTCAGAGACAGGGGAGATTGTTGTGGCAACCGATGAGCGGGGAGAAGACTTTCTCCCTCCCTCTGTTGTGCCTTTGTGCTGGCAGTTTAGCGGAAGGGTAACGAGAGGTCAGAGGGCCTGATTTTACCAGGAGGACAAGAAGCCAGATCACAGCAGTCATACCGATGCCACAGTCCGGGTCGCCTGCTACAACAGGCAGGGGGCAGGGAGACCGTTTGCTTGCAAGAGACACTGCAATGAGGGAAGGGAAAGAAGAAGAAGAAGAAGAAGAAGAGATTGGATTTATACCCCACCCTTCACTACCCGAAGGAGTCTCAGAGCCGCTTACAGTCTCCTTTCCCTTCCCCTCCCCACAACAGACACCTTGTGAGGTAGGTGGGGCTGAGAGAGCTCTTTGGAGAACTGCCCTTGAGAGAACAGCTCCGAGAAAACTTGTGACTGTCCCAAGGTTACACCAGCAGCTGCAAGTGGAGTAGTGGGCAATCAAACCCGTTTCTCCCAGATTCGAGTCCGCGCTCCTAACCGCTACACCAAACTGGCTCTCACACCAAACTGTTAGTAGAAACTGCTGGAGGTGGTGGTGGAGGCGGCGGCGGCGGGGTGTTTCCTGGGGATGTTTCTATAAGGACCTTTGAAGTACATGCTTGCTGACCAGCTGCCCCCTTCCATGTTCTCTGCTATTGACCTCACCCTCTCCCTCCCCCCGGCTGCAAAGTAGCCGGCAGTTGGAACTGGGATTGGTTAATTATTCGCTATCTGACTGTTTGAAGTGTTTTATTAATGTCTTAATGGATTCTTTTCTTGTTCTGTTTTATGGCGTTTGTACATCGCCCAATAGTGTTCCATGCGCCGCGACGTCTAGTCATGCCAGCCACATGACCATGGAAACGTCTTCGGACAGCGCTGGCTCTTCGGCTTGGAAACGGATGTAAGAAATGCAATAATATAAGGGGCTTCTGATTTTAAAAGAACCTTGCTTTAAAAAAATTGCATTGCTGGAAATCAATTAATGATTAAGGCTTAATAAGAAGCTGAGCTAAAGGGGAGTTGGAAATGGGGAAGTCAGACACTAGCAAGAACTAGCTTGCACAAACATCTCCACTTAGTAGATGTGGAAGACCCTTGCAAAAGATTGCCTTCAGTAGAAAGCAGAAGTGACAATGCGGCAGAACTATTTCACATAGATTATCTTTTTAACTCTAAAAATTATACTAAGCTTGCCTGCTTGCTGTGTATTGAAATTAAGAGTGTATTGCTAGACAACTGTCATAAGAACATAAGAACATAAGAGATGCCAATGTTGGATCAGGCCAAAGGCCCATCCAGCCCAACATTCTGTATCACACAGTGGCCAGAAATACCAGGTGCCATCTGGAGGTCCACCAGTGGGGCCAGGACAATTAGAAGCCCTCCCACTGTTGACTCCCCCCAAGCACCAAGAAGACAGAGCATCACTTGCCCCAGAGCCCATATATATATATCTTGTGGCTAATAGCTACTGATGGACCTCTGCCAATGTAGCAGTCTCCAAGAACCTGGCTACAATCAGCAAATTGGGTGACAGGAAAAGCACCTAAGATACCTGGCTATCCAGTGGAATGATTAACAGTTGGGCAGTTGAAACATAACATAGGCAGAAGCTTTGCAAAGGAATTATTATGTTTAATCTTGCATATTTTTATATTCTTAGTGTATATGCTAACCGGCCTAAAATGAGGAACCTGGCATTTTTGACTCTGATAAACAAGTCTGTTGCAGAGATGATGGCCCAAGACAGGCCTGATGAAATGGGACATCTTGCGGTCTGAAAGTCCAGATTTACGAGAAGACAAGTCCATTCTTTACAAGAAGACCATCCCTTTACGAGAATATCTGTGTCTCAAGATATTTGCGGTGGGCTGTTGTGGGTTATGAAGAAAAGGTTAGGAAAGAATAAAGAAGGTTAATACCATGTTTGGCATAAAGGAATTATGCCCTTTTTGGGAAAGTAGTGGGCTTGTCTAATAAAAAACAGAAGTGATTAGGCAATCGTGATTGGAAGTTGTAACTCCTGACTCTCAGTTCTGGGAGGTGGAGAGGGTGTTTCTTATTTTTTTTACCACGCCGCGACAGGATAAATATCAGCTCCCAGACCTCATTCAGGCGTGTTCTCTCAGTGCCTATTGGGCGGTGAGGGACACCTGCCGCTTGCAAGCTGTATTCAAATAAAGCTGTTTGACTGAAGGAGACTGTCTTGCGAATTCATTTTTGGTAAGTGCAAATTGCGCTAACGACACGGAGATGAGCACCGCCCCCTAGAGTCGGTTTCGACTCACTTTCGAGCAAGGGAAACCTTTGCCTTTACCTTTACATTGCCCAGAGCCCTGCTGTGGCAGGGGCTGGGCGATTCTTAAAGACAATAAATAATAATATTAATGACCGGCAGATCCTGCTAGCCAGTCAGTGACCACAATCTTTGTATTTGAGCTTCAGTTTCATTACCTGGTCTTCCAGGGAACAGTCAGGGTTGATTTCTTTTAGGATGGACTGATTTGATCTCCTTGCAGTCCAAGGGACTCTCAAGAGTCTTCTCCAGCACCATAGTTCAAAAGAATCTATTCTTCAGCGCTCGGCCTTCCTTATAGTCCAACTCTTTATAGTCCAACTGTGAAACTGTGAAACTGTGTAGTGAAGGGCGGGGTATAAATCCAACCTCTTCTTCTTCTAATCTTCCCACCAGACCTGGACAACAGTTCCCTTCACACTATCCGTATCTTAAAAAGGACACCGCAGAGCTGGGACAAGTACAGAGGCGGGCAAGCAAGATGACGAGGGGACTGGAACATCTTCCCTGTGAGGAAAGGCTGGGAAGTCTGGGACTTTTCGGTTTAGAAAAGAGACGACTAAGGGGGGGACATGATAGAGGTTCGTAAAATTATGCACGGGGTGGAGAGAGTTGACAAAGAGCTTCCTCTCCCCAACGACTAGAACTCGGTGGCATCCAATGAGGCTGATGGGCAGTAGGTTCAGGATGGACAAAAAGAAATACTACTTTATACAGAGAGCGATTCAAATGTGAAATTCGCTACCAGTGGATGTCGTGATGGCCACAGGAATAATCAGCTTTCAAAGGGAATTAGATGGATTCATGGAGGAGAAGTCTGCAGCAGCCATTTCGGGGTGGCGCTCACGACGCCTGTTCAAAATCCCAAAGGTTCCACGGGTCCAAAAAGTTTGGAAACCCCTGGATTGGATCATCACATGATTGCTAACGGACTAGTTTTGTTGCTTTCAGGTCCGTTGCCAGAAAAGCAAGGCCATCTACGTGGTGGTTCTGAACAGTTACACCCAGGGGTCCTTTAGTAGAAAAAGAGGTGCAGGAGCTCATTAGCATAACTCATTAGCATAACTCATTAGCATATGCCACACACACCTCTGACACCACCAGAAGTGTGTCACAAGGTAACACCCACCGCTCAGGCTCCACTGGACTGTTTTGGATTCATAGCTATTGGGGGGTAAGGAATGTGCAGTTCTGCCCTCACAGAGGAAGGAGAGCTTGTACCTGAAGGCGGGCGGGGTGGGTAGCCTCTGCAACTTACTTGGCTGCTTCTTGCTCTTCGTGGCCTGACTGAGGGCTGCTGGGAGCAGGGGGCGGGGCTTGTTGCATGTGCCCGCCTCCTGGGCTCCTTACTGCCGGAGCTTCGCTCCTGTGTGCTCCCACAGGAAATGACCCCTGGTTACACCCGTCTAAGCTTATTTAACAATGAATTTTGAAGGGGGTAACTCTGCAGATCTCAGAAGCTAAGCAGGGTCGGCCCTGGTTAGTATTTGGATGGGAAACTGCCAAGGAAGTCCAGGGTCTCTACGCAAAGGCAGGCAATGGTGATCCACCTCTGAATGTCTCTTGCCTTGGAACCCCTATAGGGCAGTGATGGCAAACCTTTTAGAGAACGAGTGCCCAAACTGCGACCCAAAACCCACTTATTTATCACAAAGTGCCAACTCGGCAATTTAACCTGAATCCTGAGGTTTTACTTTAGAAAGAACAACTCATACATTAACTTAAGATGATCCAAACAAAGTAACGAAAGCAATCCCAAATGCTTTCATTTACTTAAAATTATTTGGCATAGAATTCGACACTTTAATGATGGTCTGGGCCTGGCTGGGGCGATGGCATGCGGGCCCACAGAGAGGGCTCTGAGTGCCACCTCTGGCACCCGTGCCATAGGTTCATTCGCCACCACTGCTATAAGGTCACCATAAATCTGCTACAACTTGACGGCAGTTTACACAACAGCTCTGTTTAGGATTACACTGTTAGTTCACATCAAGTAGCTCTGGCTTTGGAGCTGTTCTCAGTAGGGAACAGGCAAATTTTACGTCGGAGGCTCCTGTCTCACAGATTGTGCTCATCTGTAATTTCTTTAATCGCCCCTTTTTTCGGAGCTCTCTTACTAATGTAGGGGAAAAACCCACCCCTGGATTCTGCCCCTGTTTTGTCATTGTGAGTTAGGTTTCCACTGGGGAACAACCTCTCCCCCTCCCCCACGGATAACAGCAAACTTGGCAGGACTACCGGCTCACAGATGATGTTCCTCACCGCACGGAGTGATGGAACACATCGACATGTCCTCTAATGATACCGGGTTATCGACACCACCATCGATCTCATTTCCGCTCCGAGTACAACGTAGCCCGTTAGGCAATTTCCCCTCGGTAATTAAAATAATGAAAGCCATGGGACTAGATAACCGTGATCGTACTGCCGTCAGGAGAAGTCAATTGACATTCCAGTCTTTTGTTGTTACTGTTGTTGTTGTTGCTTGCCTCAGAGAGAAGGTGAATGGATGCTACCTCTATAATTTGTCAACTTAAATAATGACTATTGTGTTGGGAGATGCAACTTGAGAAGTGCCTGTGCTTAACTAGCTATTTAGGAACTATTTGTTCCGGAACACATCCTTGTCACCCTCCCCTGCACCCACTCCATGGATGCTCTTGGCCAGGGGTGTCAAACATGTGTCCCGGAGGCCGGATCAGGCCCCCAGAGGGCTTCTATCAGGCCCGCTGTGGAACTGGCTGTCTTCTGCTTCTACTTCCATTTCTGCTGCTGCTGCGTCATTGTAGGTTTGCAGCTTTACAGATATACACACGAACAGCATACTTATTTATTTATTTTATTTTTTATTTTTGAATTTCTACCCCGCCCTACCCCGGAGGCTCAGGGCGGCTTAAGATTGCAAACAGCACAGACAGTTTGATGCAATAATTCAGAGCAAGAGGTGTCAGTTATCAGACACTCTTTTTGTAGCAGGAACACCTTTGCATATTAGGCTGCACACCCCTAATGTAGCCAATCCTCCAAGAGCTTACAGAGCTCTTCCTACAGGGGCTACTGTAAACTCTTCGGGGATTGGCTACATTAGGGGTGTGTCGCCTAATATGCTGAATTATGCAGGGGGTTGGACTAGATGTCTCTGGAGATCCTTTCCAACCCTATGATTCTTTTTGCTGCTGTTCAGTTGCAGTCGAGTCTGACTCTTCACATCACGCCAGGCCCTCCTGTCTTCTGTCATACTCCGGAGTTTGATTAATTTCATGTTTGTTGCCTCGATAACACTGTCTAACCATCTCATCCTTTGCCGTCCCCTTCTTCCTTGACCTTCAATCTTTCCCAGCATCAGGGTCTTTTCCAGTGAGTGCTCCCTTCTCATTGGGTGGCCAAAGTGTTTGAGCTTCAGCTTTAGTATCTGGCCTTCCAGGGAACAGTCAGGGTTGATTTCCTTTAGGATTGACTGATCTGGTCTCCTTGCCGTCCAAGAGACTCTCAAGAGTCTTCTCCAGCACCATAATTTGAAAGCAATTCAAATATTCAGTTCAAAATTCAAATAATGATTCTATGGTTCTATGCAATGCTCCCTCTAAGCTGTGGAGTCCTGTGAGCAAGAATTCTACTTTGTGAGCTGCTGGCATTAAAGTTGTGAGCGAGCGATTTGGCTACTGCATAGATTAGTTTGCTCTGGAGCCATCCTTCCTGAGCGAAGACAAAAATGTGTGAGCTGTAGGCTAAAAAACTATGAGCTAGCTCACACTAACTCAGCTTAGAGGGAACACAGGTTCTATGTAATAGCTGCATTGTTGTATCATCTAAACTTAGTGTAACTCTTTCACCTTTTCACAATCAACTGAAGTTTCTATTTATAAACATTCCACCAAACATCCAAGGATGAATACATCCCAATAGATACATTAATGCAAACAGTCCTATTTTGTGGTCTGTTTTCCTTTCCTTTTTTCTTCTGTGTTACAGTTTTACATAGCGCCTCCCGTGGTTTCCACAACAGGATGGCACTGGCCCACGGATGGTCTAACAAACCAGACACTACTTGATGGTTTAATAAATAAGAAAGTATTCAGCAACAAGCTGGGAGTCTATATGAGTAACAATGGAATATTAAAACCTGGGGAAATCATTCCATGCGGGATCTGCCTTGATTAAGCATTGAAATGGGGTCTGAGCCGTCCTGTTGTGGAAACCGCAGGAGGTGCTATGTAAAACTATAACACGGAAGAAAAAGAAAAGAAAAATGGACCAAAACAGGACTGCTTGCATTAATGTATCTATTGGCATGGATTGCTATGCACTGGCTGCCTATAGCATACCGGATTCGGTTCAAGGTGCTGGTTCTTACCTTTAAAGCCCCATATGGTCAGGGACCTACTTACCTAAGGGACCGCCTTTCCCCACATGTTCCCCAGGAAGCACTAAGATCGGGGACCCAAAACTGTCTGGCCCTCCCAGGGCCTAAAGAAGTCGGGCTAGCGGTGATGAGAGCCAGGGCCTTTTCTGTGGCGGCCCCTTACTGGTGGAATGAGCTCCCGGATGACATCGGGGCCCTGCGGGACCTTTTGCAGTTCTTCAGGTCCTGTAAAACGGAGCTCTTCCACCGGGCCTTTGATTAGGGGCCACCTCTTAACATTGAGGCCCTGACCCCCCAACATCAGCACCAATTTAATATCTTATAGCCTGGCAATTACTCGGACTTTGGTGGTAATTTGACTATCTAGATGCTGAGACAGCGCCACCACCGTTTATTAGTATTATGTTTGCTAGCACTTGTTTGCACACATTCTGGTTTTAACTTTATTACTGTTTTAATGTATTTTGCTGCTTTAATATATTTATATGTGTACATATTCTGTAAGCCACCCTGAGCCCGCCTGGCAGGGAGGGTGGGATATAAATTAAATAAATAAATAAATGGATTCATGCTTAGACGTTTGGTGGAATGCTTATAAATAGAAACTTCTGTTGATTGTGAAGAGGTGAAGGAGTTACCCTAAGCTTTGATAATACAAGATATAGTTGTTATATCATGATTGTATTTTGTTGTTTACCATTCCAACCTGTGGTCTCTCTTCCTTTTAACCTCAAGGCCAGAGATGCCAAACTCATTTGTTACGAGGGCTGAATTGGACATAAATGTCACCTTGTCAGGCCGGGCCATGTGTGCCGTAAAGCATACCGGAGATACTGGCTTGCCACAATGGAGTAACTACACCCACTCTACCCCCCCCCCAGCACTCTCTCCCTTGTATTAGTTGCTTGCAGGTCACATAAGAGCCCTGGACGGGCTACTTCTGGCCCCCGGGCCTTATGTTTGACACCCCTGCTCTAGGTGGTAGCTGGAGATCTCCTAGGATAAGAGTGGATCTCCAGACAATAGAGATCAGTTTCCCTGGAGCAAATGACTGCTTGGGGTGTGTGGACTGTATGTCATTGTACCCTGCTGAAGTTCTCCCCCTCCCTAAGTCCCGCCCTCCCCAGGCTCCACCCCCAAATCCCAAGCAGGAGTGGGCAATCCTATGAATAATGCACTTTCGACCCACTTTCAATGCACTTTAGTGATAGTTTGCAAGTGGATTTTGCCATTTCACACTAATGTCCAGTTACAAAGTGCATTGGAAGTGGATTAAAAGTGCATTATTCAGGGTATGTGAAAGTGCCTTTATGGATTATCTGGTCACCCTGGACTCTTCAGCCTTTCCTCATTGGGGAGGTGCTTCCAACCCCCTTATCATATTGGTTGCCCTCCTCTGTACTTTTTTTTCCAAGCTCTCCAATGTCCTTTTTGAGATGCAGTGACCAGAACTGCACTCAGCATTCCAAATAAGGCTGCGCCAGAGATCTATACAGGGGCATTACAATTTTGACTGTTTTATTCTCAATCCCTTTCCTAAAAAATCCCTAATATAGAGTTTGCCTTTTTCACCGCTGCAGCACACTGGGTTGACACTTTCATTGAGCTATCCCCGACGAGCCCAAGTTCTTTTCCCCTCTCAGTCTCAGCAAGTTCAGACCCCATTAGAGCCAGTTTGGTGTAGTGGTTAAGTGCAAGAACTCTAATCTGGGAGAACCGGGTTTGATTCCCCACTCCTCCACTTGCACCTGGCTGGATGACCTTGGGCAAGCCGTAGTTCTGTCTGAGCTGTCCATGAAAGACCAGTTATCTCAAAGCTCTCTCAGCCCCACCTACCTCGCAGGGTGTCTGTTGTGGGGAGGGGAAGGGGAGTCTGTAAGCCGCTCTGAGACACCTTTGGGTAGTGAAGGGCGGGGTATAAATCCAATCTCCTCTTCTTCTTTTACCTCACAGGGTGTCTGTTGTGGGGAGGGGAAGGGAAAGGAGTTTGTAAGCCGCTCTGTGACTCCTTTGGGTAGTGAAGGGTGGGGTATAAATCCAATCTCTTCTTCTTCTTCTTCTTTTACCTCACAGGGTGTCTGTTGTGGGGAGGGGAAGGGAAAGGAGTTTGTAAGCCGCTCTGTGACTCCTTTGGGTAGTGAAGGGTGGGGTATAAATCCAATCTCTTCTTCTTCTTCTTCTTTTACCTCACAGGGTGTCTGTTGTGGGGAGGGGGAGGGAAAGGAGTTTGTAAGACGCTCTGAGACTCCCTTGGGTAGTGAAGGGCGGGGTATAAATCCAATCTCTTCTTCTTCTTCTTTTACCTCACAGGGTGTCTGTTGTGGGGAGGGGGAGGGAAAGGAGTCTGTAAGCCGCTCTGAGACTCCGAGTGAAGGGCGGGCTATAAATCCAATCTCTTCTTCTCTTCCCCTCTTCTCATTAGCCTATACTTGAAGCTGGGATTTTTTTGTCCCAATGTGCACCCCCATGCAAAACTGCCTGTTTGAGTTTTAATGCTTATTATTCTTTAAATTTTCTAACTTGTTTAATTTTAATTGTGTTTATTGTACTGTTTTTATGATGTTACACACCCAGGGAAATGCTGATTGCCAGTTTGGGGCCAGGAAGCCATTTTTCTCCAGGCCATTTTGGACAGATATCCTGGAGGTGTTTTTTTGTCATCTTCTGGGCATGGAACAGGGGTCACTGGGGGTGTGCAGGGGGAGGTATTTGTGCGTTTCCTGCATTGGGCAGGGGGTTGGACTAGATGACCCTGGAGGTCCCTTCCCACTCTATGATTCTTTGATTCTAAGGCTGATAATGATGGGGCATTTTGGAGGAGGTTGATGCATAGGGTTGCCATAAGTTGGAGGCAACTGGACAGCAACACACACACAGATGAACTAGCCTTAGTATTTATTTATCGTATGGCAGAATGACACAGAGGAAGCTTAGGAGGATGCATCTGAAAAGTGGCGGGGGGAGGGAGGCTGCTTTTTGCACTGAGCTCCTGGTTCCAGGCTGGAGCACATCGGAACTCTTTGCGAAGTCCACCTCATCCGCTTCTTACTGTGTAGTCCCTCTTTCAAACTGTTCTGCAGAACGAGTCGATTCTTTAAGTCTAGAACTAGTATACTCGTTCTAGAACTAGTATAAGTAGAGCTAGTAGAACCTAGTAGAACTAGAACCAGTATAACCTTTAAGTCTATTACTAACCAGGGCTATTTTTGGGCAGGAACGCACAGGAACGGAGTTCCGGCTGGCTCCCAAGTTGACCACGCCCAGCAGGAACTCATTAGCATAATAGGCCACATCCGATAACACAAACTCATTAGGATTGGCTACATTAGGGTGTGGCCTAACATGCAAAGGAGTTCCTGCTACAAAAAAAAGCCCTAGGTTCTGACAACAAACAAGGTAAACAGAATAAGAAGCAAAAAGTGGGTGTGGCTGGATGTCGACATTTCTGGTAACATGGGGGTGCAGCCTAATATGCTAATGAGCTATGCTCTCATGGGTGTGTCCTATTATGCTAATGAGTTCCTGCTGGGCTTTTTCTACAAAAAAAGCCCTAAGTCATTTCTGACCGCTTTCATCCGTTCTTTTAAATCACTGCTCTCTTATGTGTTATTATGGCCGTATTTCACTCTCCCTGTTTTCCTGTCTTCCTCCTGACCTTTAACCCCCCCCCCCAAAATCCAAGCTTTCTCAGAGCATGTCTTGTTTGACTCACTGCTTCAGGGTTGGGCAGCCATTGTGCATTGGGGCTAGCCCTCAGCCTGAACAGGACGGTGTTTGTGAGCATTCCCCCGATGCCGCCCGCAAATCATGTTGTGAAGGATGGAGTTGCCTATGAATGTGACAGGGCGTCGTGATGCATCGATCGGCGTGTCAAATTATAAGAAGCTTGTGGTGAAAAAGAATTCTGGTTCTTGAGACACTTTTTAAAATTAAATTAAGAAGCATCTTTAACCTCAGAGAGAAAAGGAAACAATTCTTTTATCCTTCTCGTGTTCACATTTGCGTAGGGGAGGAACCGAATCCTTAGAATTTCTTCTTTTCTGTCTCTCTTCCCTTTCCTTCGCTAACTGTGATTTCCGTGGCTAATCCAAGGCATTTCCAAAAGTCATTGAGAACCCTAAGAAGGGCGCCAGAAGAGGAGTTTAATGAAATTCAAAAGGAAAGATGGTTGATTGGCGGTTTGAGGCACATTAAATTATACGGTGTGATTGAACTGGCAAGCAAAACAAGGAACCTCAAGCGCTTATGTTGAACGCATATGGTTTATTTCAAGGGAAGTATCCAGGCCGGGATGAAACTGGGGGAAGCTATAAGGGCTGAACTGATCCGGCTATTTTTGATCCTGTATATCGTCATTGTGGTCCTGACCTGAATGGCCCAGGCTAGCCGGCCTGATCTTGTCCAATCTCAGATGCTAAGCAGGGTTGGCTCTGGTTAGCATTTGGATGAGACACCCCCAAGGAAGTCCAGGGTCAATACACAGAGGCAGGCAATGGCAGAGGCAGAAGAAGAAGAAGGAGAGGAAAAATGAAGAAGAAGAAGAAGAAGAAGAAGAAGAAGAAGAAGAAGAAGAAGAGATTGGATTTATACCCTGCCCTTCACTCGGAGTCTCCGGCTTACAATCGCCTTCCCTTCCTCTCCCCACAACAGACACCCTCTGAGGTAGGTGGGGCTGAGAGAGCTCTGAGGGAACTGCTCTTGAGAGAACAGCTCTGAGAGAACCTGTGACGGGCCCAAGGTCACCCAGCTAGTTGCATGTGGAGGAGTGGGGAATCAAACCCAGTTCTCCCAGATTAGAGTCTGCTGCTTGTAACCACGACACCCAACTGGCTCTTCTTATTACCAGATCCTCTTAACTGGAGATGGTGGGGATTGAACCTGGGACTTTCTGCATGTCAAGCGGATGCTCTACTACTGAGCCATGGCCCTGCCCCTCTTGCTGAACGAGTTAGCAGTTGGCTGTGTTCTCTGAAGTCTGCATGGTTTTGCACATACAAACAGCTACCTGCTTTCCATTGTCTTCTGGTGACTGATAGCTGTAAATAAGGTCAACCGAATTCAACAGTTCCACAACCTGGATAGCGGAGGCCAGCCTGCTGTCATCAGATCTCAAAAGCTAAGCAAGGGACTTCTGGTTGATGGTGGCATGCTCACGGACTCACCTCCCGGACCTCCCGGGGGTGTCTCCATGCTCCGGCGGAGGGATGGGGGGAGCAGGCTTGTAACCCCCCCCCCCAGGGGACCAGTGAAGGGACCCTGGCCAAGGAGCTTTGAGGGGTAGCCTCTTCGATGGCAGAATGCCAGAGAATTGAGGCGCCCCTCCGCTCCAGTGGCTCCTCAAGCCGAGAGACCGAATGGTACAAGTGAAGCTAACTGGGGCAAGTGCAAGAGATCAGGCGTGAAAAATGATGAAAGAAGCGTGGTCGAAAGGCCAACTATGAATGTGAGTCAACTGAGAAACGATTTTTGAAAGAAAAGACGCCCCCTACCTTACTCCGCGGAACGGGAAAAGCGAGCAGGGGGGATGCCTCCCATGCGCATAAACTGTTGAGCAAAAGGGGGGGGGGAGCGGAAGAGAAACGCAATTAAATTGCCCAGAAGTACTTACCCAATTGAGATAAGCAGTCAAGCACATATTCAGAGACTATTAAAAACTTTCCGAAAGTAAACAAACAGGAAAAAGATGGCGGGGAAGAGGGACAAAGACAAAGACAGACTTTTGAAATCGAAACCAGAGTCCCCTAAGCCGGAAACGACCAGTGAGATGGCAAAGGCTATAGCTGAGTTCATGCACCCTCTACTGGATCAGCTGAATAACTTCAAAGAGCAGGTGTCTGTGGTAACAGAGCATTTCCGCGCAACAAATACAAATAACTGATTTGATTCAAGTAATGAAGCAGGATGCTGAGAAAGTAAAGGAAGTAGCTGAATCAACGCAGAAAGTGAAGAAGAAAGTGCACAAATTGGAAAAGAAAACTTCTTCTTTGGAAGATCAAATGCTTCAAGTACAAATGGATAAGGCCAATATGGTCCTGCGCTTCCAGGGGGTGCCAGAGAACAAAGGAGAGAATCTTAAAGAAGTTATGAGTGAACTACTTGCCCCAAGTAACAGAAATAAAGGTGGACTTGTTACTCAACGATATGGCCTACAGGTCATATTCAGGATACATAAAGAAAAATAATCTGCCTGGGGAAATCGTAGTAAGATTCTCGAAGAGGCAAGTCAGGGATGCAATCCTGAAAGCAGTAGCGGCAACGCCCCTGAAGGCAGGGGAGAATGCAATGAGAATGCTAAAGGATATTCCATTTGAAGTAAGACAACGCAGAAAGAAATATAAAGAACTTGTGCTCTTTCTCCAAACAAATTCAATTGGATACAAATGGCTATTTCCAAAAGGTGTAACGTTTAAGCTCAAAGAGAAGAAGGAAAAGATTGACTCTGTTCTGAAAGCTCAAGAATTTTTAAAGGAACAGCTGGGAAGGTCAGAGGACGAGAAAAAAGAAGAGGACGATAGGTTCGGTGGCGAGCTGGAAACTGGTTCATCTGGTGAGGACTCTTTGTCTGAACAGGGGGAAGCAGCCCCCAAAAGTCCCTACAAGTAGAGTAGGAGGAGATTGGATTTATACCCCACCCTTCACTTGGAATCTCAGAGCAGCTTACAGTCCCCTTCCCCAACAGACACTCTGTGAGGTAGATGGGACTGAGAGAGCTCTTTCGAGAACTGCTCCTGAGAGAACAGCTCTGACAGAACTTGTGACTGGCCCAAGGTCGCCCAGCTGGTTGCATGTGGAGGAGTGGGGAAAATGTGGTGCCCAAAACTGGACACAGGAATCCAGGTGAGGCCTGACCATAGCAGAATAGAGTGGAACTACCCCCTCCCATGATCTGGACACAATGCTTCTGTTAATGCATCCTAAGATTGCATTAGCCTTCTTCTTCCTCCTCTTCCTCCTCCTCCTCCTCCTCTTCTTCTTCCTCTTCCTTCATCACCTGGATGTTATTTAATTCATTTATATCTTGCAAATAAGCATATTCTGCATGCTTCATCCATTGAATTTGCACGGTGGCTAATAGCCTAACACAGCCATTTCGACACAGCGATAAATATCTAAAATAAGCAAATAAGAGCGTAATCATGGTGGCGAAGCAGAAATTAGATGGTCCCTTAAGAGCTCAGTAGAAGAAGCCTATTCCTAACAACCAGTTACAATCAATTAGCAACCGAAAGAGATAAAAGCAGACACTTGGGGGAACCTCAGCCAATAAAACAACAGGCAATCTCGGTAAACGGGTCAATAAGAGAATCCAGGAAGAGTGTCGGGTCAGATCGCAGAGATCTCAAGAGATGTCCTGCAGGGAAGGAAAGGCATGGGAAAACCTTTCCTGCAGACACCTCAGCTCGGCCATGGGGAGGTGGGATTAATTTACCCAGGTCACCTGAGCAATGTTCCCTCTAAGCTGTGGAGTTTTGTGAGCAAAAATCCTACTTTGTGAGCTACTGGCATTCAAGTTGTGAGCAAGCCATTTGATACTGCATAAACTAGTTTGCTCTGGAGCTGTTGGATCCCCAGGCATTCGAAATCACTCCACGTTTGGATCAAAGTAAGGTTTATTTCAAAGCGATGGTTCAACCAGGAACAAGGACATTGTTAGGAATAACTGCTAATACACATGAGCAACATAATAAAGAGATTTGAACCAGGTGAGGGCCAATGAGCCCAGTTCCCGCTGGCGGGAATAGAAACGCGCGCCCATTTCATGGGAACCTAACAGTTATACACAATCTACACAGGTTCAGTTCACAGGCTAGATACCCATAACAAGCCGAGCGAAGCACCGACTCCCACCACCAGCTGCATGACCTTGGCCAGTTCCGCAAAGTACAGAGTAAGCATAAGGAAGCAATAAAAAGCCGCGGGGGGGGGGGGAAGGTTACAAGAAGCGTTAAGCAGGTAACACCAGATACAATGGCAGCCAGCTGACAGGAGCCCTCCTTCCTGAGCCGAGACAAAAAGTTGTGAGCCAGAGGCTAAAAAATGGTGAGCTAGTTCACACTAACTCAGCTTAGAGGGAACACTGAGGAGCTATCTGAGGAGTTCACAGAGTTGCCAACCTCCAGGCGTGTCGAAGCCAAAAGAGAGAGATCACGGGAGGAGATGGGCACCTAAACAGAACATCCGTGACCAATATAATGAAAAGTCAATAAAGATAGTACTCAAAACTGTTGACTATAATAATTCTGTAGAAAACTCTCTTCTCTGTTCTACTTGGCTATATGCCAATAAAGGCTGACTTGACTTGACTATATTGCTCACATGCAACGGTTTTCGTTGGGCTCCGATATCAGAGAGTCGACATGGGATGTTTCCTTCAAGAGTTGACAAGTGGAAGTTGATAAGAATTGTAATTGCTACATGCTCAGATACAGCAATCCTGTGAAATGGGTATTTTTTTTACATCGCACAAAATCCATTGCGCGTGAGCAATGTAAGAAGAAGAAGAAGAAGAAGAGGTTGGATTTATACCCCGCCCTTCACTCGGAGTCTCAGAGCGGCTCACAAACTCCTTTCCCTCCCCCTCCCCACAACAGACACCCTGGGAGGTGGGTGGGGCTGAGAGAACTCTGACAGAAACTGCTCTTTTTCAAGGACAGCTGTGCCAGAGCTTGGGACTGACCCAAGGTCACATCAGCAGGTGCAAGTGGAGGAGTGGGGAATCAAACCCGGTTCTCCCAGATTAGAGTCCACGCACTTAACCACTACACCAAACTGGAAGAGGAGGAGGAGGATATTGGATTTATACCCCTCCCTTCACTACCCAAAGGAGTCTCAGAGTAGCTTACAAATTCCTGTCCCTCCCCCTCCCCCTCCCCACAACAGACACCCTGTGAGGTGGGTGGGGCTGAGAGAACTCTGACACAAACAGCTCTTTTTCAAGGACAGCGGTGCCAGAGCTTGTGAGTGACCCAATGTCACACCAGCAGCTGCATGTGGAGGAGTGGGGAATCAAACCCGGTTCTCCCAGATTAGAGTCCGCACACTTAACCACTACACCAAACTGGCTCTCTTTGAGGGGAGTTCTATACAAAGTTATTATAGTAAACAATTTTGCATATTATCTTTGTTGGCTTTTCATTGTTTTTGTCACTGATGTTTCGTTTGAATTTTCTTCAGTCTCCAGGCGTGGGCTGGAGATCTCCTGGGATTACAATTGATCTCCAGATGACCGAGATCAGTCCCCCTGGAGAAAATGGTTGCTTTGGAGGGTGGACTCTGTGGCATTGTACCCTGCTGAGGTCCCTCTCTCCCTAAACCCCACCCTCCTCAGGCTCCACCCCCAAATCTCCAGGTCTTTCTTGAGTGGGAGTTGGCAACTCTAGGGATTCACCTCTCCAGCATTGTTCCACTTCCCCCAATGAAGAAGAAGAGATTGGATTTATACCCCGTCCTTCACTCAGAGTCTCAGAGTGGTTTACAATCTCCTTTCCGTCCCCCTCCCTACAACAGACACCCTGGGAGGTAGGCGGGGCTGAGAGAGCTCTTTCGAGGACTGCCCTTGAGAGAACAACTCTGAGCGAAAGGTGACTGGCCCAAGGTCACCCAGCTGGCTGCATGTGGAGGAGTGGGGACTCGAACTCGCTTCTCCAGATTAGAGTCCGCCGCTCTTCACCGCTACACCAAACTGGCTCTCAGGAACAAGGACTTTTTAGTGCTTGACGCCATTGTGCAAAGAGCCATCCAGTAACGGATGCCTTATGGCAATTGTTGGGTGTTACAAGTCAAAACTCTTCAGTATTTACAGGGTTAATGATGTTTGTTAAGTCACATGTTTGTTTGTAACCGATCTGTTTAGACAATAGAGTGCCCGGGAACTTTGGAGCTAGTTTGCTAGTCTGATTGGAAACCAAGGTGTCAAGTATTTAGCATATTGGTTTCTCCTCCCGTTCTTTGTTCTGACTGAGAAGGAGACACCATTTTCGTCTCTTCCCGTTTTACCTTTTAGCTGTAAGGATGTAGCCATATTAGCTCTATGTTATTTTCATATCCTGTGCACATTTTTCCCATGTGAGGTTAATAGTAAACTTCTATATTTTTAAACATGGACTCAGTCTCTTAATACTCTGCTGACTTACTCAATAAGAATCCCAACAGCAACCCTGTAGGGTTTTCAAGAAAGGAGACATTCACAGGTGGTTGGCCATTGCCTGCCTCTGCACAGCAACCCTGGACTTCCATGGTGGTCTCCTACTCAAATACTAACCTGGGCTGACCAGGGGTCGTTTTGTAGAAAAAGAGCTAGGGGAACTCATTTGCATAACTCATTAGCATATGCCACACCCCCTGACATCACTGGAAGTGTGTCATAAGGCCACACCCCCTGACATCACCGGAAGTGTGTCATAAGGCCACACCCCCCGCCCCCCAACGGTCCCGGCCGGCGGGAGTGCAAGGAAGCCCCGCGAAGGCCCTCCCTGGCCCCAGGCAGGCAGGGGTGGGGAGAGGCAGGGAGGAAGCAACTTACCCTCCCTCTTCTCCTGCCTCCTCCTGGCTGAATGAGGGCTGGAAGCGGGGCGGCCGGAAGCAGGGGCGGGGCTTCGTCATGTGCCCCGCCCCCGTACCTCACCCGGGGGAACTGCAATCCCCCGCAATCCCCCCTGAAATGACTTCTGGGGCTGACCCTGATTAACTTCTGAGATTGGACAAGGTCGAGCCAACCTGGGCCACTTGGGACAGGTCGACTGTTGACTTGATGGGGGAAGGTGCCGTCAAGTCACAGCTGACTTATTGCGACCCCGTGGGGTTCCCAAGGCAAGAGAGGTTCAGAGGGGCTTGCCATTGCCTGCCTCTGTGTCACGACCCTGGCATTCCCATCCAGTTTGGTGCAGTGGACTCTAATCTGGGAGAACCGGGTTTGATTCCCCACTTCTCCACATGCACCCAGCTGGGTGACCTTGGGTCAGTCACAAGTTGTCAGGTTCCACACCAAGTCACTCTTCACACACGTTTCCTAAGAAGCGTTATGCTTTATTAGTGCACAAGACTGGTACCATGTCCACAGGATTAATGTTAGGAATAACTAGAAGGCGGGAACATCCCAATACAGATAGCTGGGCAAGGCAACTAGCTAAGCAAATGAACTCTGAGCGCGCGCGGGGGGGGGGAATACTCCCGGCGGGAGATTACATAATGAGCGGGAGAGCTGCAGGGTTTCCTGAGAGCAGAAAGATTCACACCAAAAGTTAACCGCAAGCCCTCCCTACCTCACAAGGCCAGACTGATAACGGCGTCTAGCTCCCACGGTCTCCCTGGCATGTTTACGGCAAGCTGCTGAGCTGCACCCAAGCGGGAACAGGGAACGGCAGAATACACAGAAATGGCAGCTATCTGACACAAGTTCTCTCAGAGCTGTTTCCTCAAGAGCAGTCCTCGAAAGACCTCTCTCAGCCCCACCTGCCTCACAGGGTGTCTGTTGTGGAGAGGGGAAGGGAAAGGAGTTTGTAAACTGCTCTGAGACTCCTAGTGACGGGCAGGGTATCTATCCAATCTCCTTCTCCTCCTGTTTCAATATTGCCTGGCACTGGTTGCCGGGGGGGGGGGGGCTCAGCACCCCCTGGCCTAATCAGGGGGAGGCTTTAGCCCCTCATCACTCCCAAACTTTACGCCCGATGGAAGACAGCTTCATGTGTCCAGGTCAATTGCCGCCACTAGAGGCCTGCAAAGAAATGCCGGTTCAGTGCTTCCAGAAACACAGACATCTCTTTTTTGTTTCACCGAAGAACCTTTTTCCAGTTAAGAATTCCGCGGTACGTTTCCCTTCCCTGGGGTAGTGCGGGCCGCGTTAGGCTTTGATGGGGGACAATTTGCCTACGGCGAGACACCGACATCATAAAGGAGAGAAAAGAATAACTTGACCGGAAATAATTTGTTTCTCAGAAAGGGGGGGGAGCAAGAAAAAATGCCTACTGAGCGTAGAATAAAATCAGAAGGGAATATCAACTCTCTCCTTTTTAAACTGCGTTCATATACGGTCAGATATTTTACTATTGTTGCACTACGGCGATCATTGCAACCGGATTGTCTTGTCTTAGGTTGCCAGCTCCAGCTTGGAAAATATGGAGCAGAGGTCCATCAGTGGCTATGAGCCACCAGGTATAGAGAGGAACTCTCGGTCTGGGGCAAGGGATGCTCTGTATTCTTGGTGCTTGGGGGGGGCACCAGTGGGAGGGCTTCTAGTGTCCTGGCCCCACTGCTGGACCTCCTGATGGCCCCTGGTGTTTTTGGCCACTGTGTGACAGAGTGTTGGACTGGATGGGCCATCGGGCTGACTTTCAGCGGTGGAACAGACTACCTTGGGAGGTGGGAGGTTCTCCATCACTGAAGGTCTTCAGTAGAGCGGAATGGTCAACTGTAAGTTGTGTATTCTTGCATCGACTAGGGTGTTGGGCTAGATGATCACCAAGGTTGCAGTTCTAAATATGTGTCTGTTTGAAGTTGGTTGCCCAGTCGTGGCTTAATGCAGGGGGGGCAACAGTGGGAGGGCTTCTAGTGTCCTGGCCCCACTGCTGGACCTCCTGATGGCACCTGGTATTTTTGGCCGCTGTGTGACAGAGTGTTGGACTAGAGGGACCATTGGCTTGATCTAACATTGACTTCTCTTAAGATCTTATGTCTGGGGCAAGGGATGCTTTGTATTCTTGGTGCTGCGGGGGCAACAGTGGGAGGGCATCTAGTTTCCTGGTCCCACTGCTGGACCTCCTGCTGCCCCCTGGTGTTTTTGGCCACCGTGTGACACAGAGTGTTGGACTGGATGGGCCATTAGCTTGATCGAACATTGGCTTCTCTTATGTTCTTAAATTCCTGGAGATTTGGGGGTAGAGCCGGGGGGGGGACCTCAGCAGGGTATAACGCCTTAGAGTCCATCCTCCAAAGCAGCCATATTCTGTAGGGGAACTGATCTCTGTATCCTGGAGATCAGTTTTTAATTCTGGAAGATCTCCAGGCCCCGCCTGGATGTTGGCACCCATACCTTTCCACAGGATATGTGTTTGCAGGATCCAACAAGGTGTGGATGTGGTCTTAGCCAAAGCCCAAAACATATCCTTGAGGGACAGACATAATAAGAATAAGAATAAGAGAAGGGATTGGATTCATACCCCGCCCTTCACTACCCGAAGGAGTCTCAGAGCGGCTCACAAACTCCTTTCCCTTCCCCTCCCCACCACAGACACCCTGTGAGGTAGGTGGGGCTGAGAGAGCTCTTGACAGAGACTGCTCTTTTTCAAGAACAGCTGTTATCAGAACTACGGCTTGCCCAAGGTCATCCAGCAGGTGCAAGTGGAGGAGTGGGGGAATCAAACCCAGTTCTCCCAGATTAGAGTCCGCACACTTAACCACTACACCAAACTGGCTAATCTTCAAGTAAGCCATTTTCAGTTAGTATCCCTTCTGTGGAGTTAGATCAAGATGGGTGGCCGTGTTAGTCTGTCTGTCGCAGCAGAAAAAAGCAAGAATCCAGTAGCTCCTCAAAGACTAACAAAATATGTGGCAGGGTAGGGGCTTTTGTGAGTCACGGCTCACTTCTTCAGATCTGGGATTCAGTATCTGAAGAAGTGAGCCGTGACTCACGGAAGCTCCTCCCCTGCCACATATTTTGTTAGTCTTTGAGGTGCTCCTGGACTCTTGCTCTTTTCTACTGTCCTTTCTACTATCCTTTGTCCAGGTGTATCCAGAAGCCACGATTTTGAGCAAGATTAATACCCCCATACCCCCTCTCCCAGCCAGGGAAAAGCCAAAAAATGAAAGCCCATTTCCCCTCACTTCTGAATCTCTGAGGATGTTCTCTATCAGTTCTTTGCATTCCAAGCAAGGCCTTCAAAAGAGGTGTTCCTTAGTCATGTCCCTACTGGTAGAAAATCCGTACAGTCTGTGATTTAGTTAGATGGAGGAGGCAGCCATTTGACCATGTGCTTTCCCAGAGAGCTACAGAAAGCTTCAAGATAATGGTAACTCTGTAGAGATCTGTAACTTTCTAAGCTTTAGGAGCCTGTCCTATTTTAACATCTGATAGTGCATGTAGAGAAAGAGGGACAGAGGATCTGTGTTTTCCTCATTTCTTTTTAATCCCTTGCTCAGTCTGGTGCTGTGCTAAAAGAAGGATTAACATCACTGAACACTTTAATTGTAATATATGTTTGCTTTTATCTTGTTTTATATGTTTTTACATGTTTTATACACCTGGCACATGGTGCCCTTAATTGTGAGTTAAACAAGTATAAAGCCAACAGTCGTGATAGTCTGACCCACAATCAAACAGTCCTAAGACTTATAAAGAATGCTGTTTATGTATTGCAATCTAAAGCACTACAACATGATACACAACTCAATAGAAAATCCTTGAACCAAGGTACATAATCAACATTGTCTCCGGATTACATAACAACGTTTCAAAAAATGGATCTTCTTCAGGAGATATTATAGTGGTGCCAAAGCTCTCAGTTTCATAAATGTTAGACAACAAGTCTTAATAATATTAAATTCAGATAGGACGCTGATCTCAATTAACATTCAGGCTCAAAATATGCTGCTATGTTTCTACTGGATCCCGGGCATCTCTCCAGGAGAGGGGAGGGAAGAAGCACGATTGAACTCCAAAGTGAGTTCTGGCCATCGCATTTAAAAGGACCGCATTCCTTTTAAATGCCTTCCCTCCATTGGAAATAACGGAGGAGGGGGGGCACCTTCTTTTGGGGCTCATAGAATCGGACCCCCAGGTCCAATCTCTTTGAAACTTGGAGGGTTTATTGAGGAGAGGCACTGGATGCCATGCAGACAGTTTTGTGCCTCTACCTCAGAAAACAGCCCTCTCAGAGCCCCAGGTACCCACAGATCGATTCTCCAGTATACCCTATGGGGACCGGTCTCCATAGGGTATAACGGAGCACCCACTGGACATCCCCCCCCCGACTTTCTGATTACCCTAAAGTAGGGGGAGGGCCTCCGAACCAGGGAATCTCCTGCCCCCAACTGGGGATTGGCAACCCTGATCGGAAGGCCCAACTTTAACCTCCCTACAAAAGACGAATGCCCCCCCCCCGAGCAGAGTGCCTCTACTTTAGAAAGTCTCTCTGCAGCTTTGGACGCCCAGCGTCGGCCCCTATTTTACAGGCAAGATAGCAGTAAGGATGTCCGGCATAGGCTGTCGTCCTCTACCTTTGCTTCTGCAGAAAACAGAACCCCAAACTCGCGTCCGCGAGAGCCGCACCAGAAAACTCATTTCAAGGTAAGCTTACTGCCGTGGAGCCGACTCTCTGTTAAATCTTTCAACGGCTGCCGGTGTTCTTCAGCGCCACTGCCTGTGCTGAGCGATAATGGGCGATATTTAGACAAATGAACAAAACCATCTTCGCGCTGATGTCGTCAAGCTGAGCTTCAGGGCGAATTCGCGTCTTGACAGGTCTTATGGAGACTTCCACGACCACGCCAGGCAGAAGTCAGGGATGCTTCAGACGGCTTCATCAAACAGGCAACCAGGAAAATGAAGTAAGTGGAGTGCCACTAGGCGGGCGGGGAGAGAGAGGCTGACTCTGCATTGGCTTTTGCCTCTGTTGTTTTACAAAGCCCACCTGGCAACGGAAATTCCCCTCTGCGTTGCATGCTGCTTTTGCTTCCTTTGATGATTGGATTTTATGGTAGCCTCCACACTGCATGCCGCTTTTGCTTCCTTTGGTCATCGGATTTTATGGTAGCCTCCACACTCCATGCTGTGTTTTTTGCTTTCTTTGATCGTTGGATTTGATGGTACCTTCTGCATAGCTTTATGGTCGTTCAGGGGTGACTTTGCAGTCAGTACGGCATTGCCCCGGGGGTATCTGAATGTGGTTTTGAGCAGCTCTTTTCCCTCCCAGTTGAGAAAATGTGGAGCGAATACTAGATGCAGAATCGCCCAGAGAGAGAGAGACAGAGAGAGAGACAGAGACAGAGAGAGACAGAGACAAAGAGAGACACAGAGAGACAGAGAGACAGAGACAGAGACAGAGAAACAGAGAGAGAGAGAGACAGAGACAAAGAGAGACAGAGACAAAGAGAGACAGAGAAAGAGAGAGAGAGACAGAGAGAGACAGAGACAGAGAGACAGAGACAGACAGAGATAGAGACAGAGACAGACAGACAGAGAGAACACCCCATCGCCGCTCACCTCTCCTTTCAAGCACATTGGAAAGAAGGGAAGGAAGGTGGAGGAGGTCTAGCCAATGCTGCACCATGAAGTGCCTCAGTGCAAGCCGAGGTCTAATTCAAAAGGGTTGGCATCTGTCTTGAAAGGAATTTAGAAATTTTAGACTCCACCAGTAGAGCTGCTAACGTCCAGGTGGCACCCGGAGATCTCCTGCTATTACCATTGCTCTCCAGACGACCGAGATCAGTCCCACTGGAGAAAATGGCAGCTTTGGTGTCGTGGTTAAGTACACAGACTCTCATCTGGGGAAACTGGGTTTGATTCCCCGCGCCTCCACATGCAGCTGCTGGTGTGACCTTGGGTCAGTCACAAGTTCTCTCAGAGCTGTTCTCTCAAGGGCAGTTCTCAAAAGAGCTCTCCCAGCCCCACCTACCTCACAGGGTGTCTGTTGTGGGGGCTGGGGAAGGGGATTGTAAACCAATCTGAGACTCCTTTGGGTAGTGAAGGATGGGGCATAAATCCAATCTCCTCTTCCTCTTCCTCCTCCTTCTCCTCTTTCTGTCACTCAATTAAGAAGATCCTTGTGCTGTGATGGTAGTAAAGGTAAAGGTTTCCCTTGCTTGGAAGCCAGTCGAATCCAACTCTAGGGATGCGGTGCTCATCTCCGTTTCCAAGCTGAAGAGCCAGCGCTGTCCAAAGACATTTCCCTGGTCATGTGGCCAGCATGATTAGACGCGGTACCTATTTACTTGCAGTTTCTTGCTTTCGAACTGCTAGGTTGGCAGGAGCTGGGACCAGAGACGGGAACTCACATACGGCACTCGGGTCTCGGACTGCAGAACAACTGACCTTCTGGTCTGCAGTTCAGTGTCTTAACCACTTGATGGTAGCTGATGCCAAAGCAATGTTTTAAAAAATCCATACAGCCAACCAAATCCCCCGTTGCCAGCCATGTTGGGGAGCCCTGGTCTAGGAGAAACCGAAACCTTAGAGTGACATCTTATCACTGCTCGAAAATTTCACCCTCCCCAGGCTCCGCCCCCAAATCTCCACGAATCTCCAGGCCCAGAGTTGGCAACCCTGGGTCCAGCCCAGCTGCAGTGAGAACAGGATCCTAGGACGAAAGGTGCTGCTGCTAATCTATCTGGCAGCAGTGGGAGGAAACCCATAAATTGCTTTTCAGAAAGGGAAAAGGGCAAGCAATCTTTTTTTGATCATGAAAAAAGGGAACGGCGAGAGCTCTCCTTGTTAACCTCTACAAGGTTGTAATGGCCCCGGTCGTGTCTGATGGAATTTATAATGTCGTATGAGCTCCCCTACGCTCTTCATTCAAAAGGCATCGATTTGAGCGTCACGCCGGATGAACCAGGATGGTTTCCTGGCCAGGTGCGCGCTGCGAATGCAAAGTGTTCAAATATTTATTTTGGCCACTCAAATGCACTCTTTCGCAATGGCCAGAGATCTCCCCCCCCCCAGTCCTCTCCATGCATTTCTGGGGCTTTGGGCAACTGGCTAACCTATAAAGTTGGCCATGGAGATGCAGGCATAAGGCAACCACAGCAGACGAGTCCTGGAAGATAAATTGGACTCCCCACTGGATTGACTTAACAGTCGTAAATTTTGAGAGTCGCCACCAACCAGTGTTCCCCCTAGGCTGAGTTAGTGCGAGCTAGCTCACTTTTTTTTTAGCTCACACATTTTTGTCTTCACTCGGAAAGGACTGCTCCAGAGCAAACTAATTGATGCAGGAGCCATAACGTTAAGGTCAGTGGCTCACAAAGTAGAATTTTTGCTCACAAGACTCCAAAGCTTAGAGGGAGCATTGCCACTGACCCCAAAGGTATAAGAAGAAGAAGAGATTGGATTTATACCCCGCCCTTCACTACCCAAAGGAGTCTCAGAGCGGCTCACTAACTCCTTTCCCTCCCCCTCCCCACAACAGACACCCTGTGAGGTAAAAGAAGAAGAAGAGACTGGATTTATACCCCCGCCCTTCACTACCCAAAGGAGTCTCAGAGTGGCTTACAAACTCCTTTCCCTTCCCCTCCCCACTACAGACACCCTGTGAGGTATAAGAAGAAGAAGAGATTGGATTTATACCCCGCCCTTCACTACCCAAAGGAGTCTCAGAGCGGCTCACAAACTCCTTTCCCTTCCCCTCCCCACCACAGACACCCTGTGAGGTAAAAGAAGAAGAAGAAGAGATTGGATTTATACCCCGCCCTTCACTACCCAAGGGAGTCTCAGAGCGGCTTACAAACTCCTTTCCCTTCCCCTCCCCACAACAGACACCCTGTGAGGTAAAAGAAGAAGAGATTGGATTTATACCCCGCCCTTCACTACCCAAAGGAGTCTCAGAGCGGCTCACAAACTCCTTTCCCTTCCCCTCCCCACCACAGACACCCTGTGAGGTAAAAGAAGAAGAAG
>NW_015165856.1:102053-108078 GCF_001447785.1 Gekko japonicus | reverse complement strand
TTCTTCTTCTTCTTCTTCCTCTTCTGATTCTTCCATCAATCGATCTATCGATTGATCGATCAATCAATAGATCTCCTAGAATACCATCCAACGCATGGTACAGAGGCCATCATTGCTGATACCACAGCAACGTCTGTTTTTTATTTATTTCAAGCAGCTGACACCATTCTCCTGTCCTCCATTTTATCCTCACAACAACCCTGTGAGGCAGGTTTGGCCAAGAGTGTGTGGCTGGCCCAAGGCCCCCCCAGAAAACTTCCATGACAGAGTGGGGATTCAACCGTGAGTCTTCCAGATCCCAGTCGGATGCTCTAACCACTACACCACACTGGCTCATGGTTAATTCAGAGGGACACTGGTGTTGAACACGAAGACTCCATTTAGACCATCATGACTAATAGCCACTGATGGATCTACCCTGCCTGATTTCCCCAGAATCCTTCATCGTTCCAGTCCAAAAGAGTTGAGTGTTCTTCACATCAGTGGTTGCAAAGGGATTCCACAATGTTCATGTTTGGTTCGTACTAAGGCCCGTCTGTGCTCCGACACGAAAGGGGTTGATTGTTCTGTGCCGTTCCAAGCTTCCATTACATTATTTCTTAATGAGAGGGTTTCGCTCAAAGGACACAGTGGTCAATTAGATATCAATTAAAGTGAATTATGGCTGGATGAAACTGTGGGTTCGAGAGACTAGCTTTAAATGCCAATTAGCATCACGGTTAACTACTGTAGATAGTTGGTGTGGCAGTTAATATAATGAGGTGTTACCCGCTCAAGTTTTTCAGTTATTCAGACTGCATGGAGACTTTCCGTAGGAAAGAGCAGGAGTCCTATAGCACCTTAAAGGCTAACAAAAATTTGTAGCATGGTATGAGCTTTCGTGAGTCATTGCGCACCTTCCACCCCTCCTTCCTTGGAAAGTTATGGGAGAGAGAGGGGTTGGCTTCGGCACCACCATCACCATGCCAGTTTGGTGTAGTGGTTAAATGCGCGGACTCTGATCTGGGAGAACCGGGTTTGATTCCCCACTCCTCCACTTGCAGCTGCTGGATGACCTCGGGCAAGCCATAGTTCTGACAAGAGCTGACCTCGAAAGGGCAGTTTCTGTCAGAGCTCTCTCAGCCCCACCTACAACGCTCCCTCTAAGCCAGTGATGGGGAACCTTTTAGAGACTGAGTGCCCAAACTGCGACCCAAAACCCATTTATTTATCGCAACGTGTCATGGCAATTTAACCTGAATACTGAGGTTTTACTTTAGAAAAAACAACTCATACATTAACTTAAGATGATCCAAACAAAGTAAGGAAAGCAATCCCAAATGCTTTCAGGCTGGGGAGGGAAAGGAAAGCTGCCCTGCGGCTTCTGGTCAATTTCACTCCCCTCCTTTAACAGCTTTAACAGGTTTAACAGCTGATTGGCAGGGAGTGAAAGCTGCCTTGCAGCTTCTGGTCCATTTCACTGGCCTCCTTTAACAGCTTTAACAGGTTTAACAGCTGATTGGCAGGGAGTGAAAGCTGCCTTGCAGCTTCTGGGCAATTTCCCTGGCCTCCTTTAACAGCTTTAACAGGTTTAACAGCTGATTGGCAGGGAGTGAAAGCTGCCTTGCAGCTTCTGGGCAATTTCCCTGGCCTCCTTTAACAGCTTTAACAGGTTTAACAGCTGATTGACAGGGAGTGAAACTGACCAGAAGCTGCAGGGCGGCTTCCCATCCTTTCTCCAGCCTTGCAGGCGCACTGGAGGCAGGGCTCGTGATTGGTGGGGCTCTACCCCCAAATGCCCCACTATGGCTACGAGCCTGCCTCCCGAGGAAGCCTGTTCCACTCTGTCGGGAAGTTCTTCCTCACAGTTTAGTCAAAAACTCTTCTGATTTCATTTCAACCCGTTGTTTCTGGTCCGATCTTCTGGGGCAGCAGAAAACAACTCCACACCATCCTCTCTGTGACAGCCCCGTCAAGCACTTGAGGATGGTTATTGTATCACCTCTCAGTCCTAGCCGGAGCCTCCACGATTCCCCTTCCCTGGAAATAGGATGGCAGACATACACAGCTTGGCTGTAAAAAGACATGCCTGAAAGGGAAATAGCCCAGTCCAGAGGTGTAGATTCCCTATTGTGAGTGTCTCATGCCATATAACCCACTCGGTCGGAAGTGACCACTCCAGGGTCTCCCGCCAAAGCCTTTTCCACCTCCAGCATCTCCGATCACTGCCAGAGACTTACACTTGCGGCCCGATGCGTGCCGAGCATGAAATATGCGGCTGAATTTACAATTCCCATCAAAACCTTCCTGGGGTGTCTGTCTCACTATACCCCTCCCGTGTCTGTGTTGCTATGCAGGATGGAGATTAAAAAAAAAAATCTGATAAAAGAATGGAAAGCGAAGGGGAGTGGGGGTGGAGAAGCCCGCCAGGAGCATTGCCGTTTTGAGGTTGGCGCATCAATCTGAAGGCAACGTCCACTTGGGGAAAGCCCAAAATAGATGGAAATGCTGCAAGGCAGGTGTGAGTCTCCCGCATAAAGACCGCATTGCTAAATAGCCGAGGGGATATTGGCAAACGGTGGTGTGTTCCGAGGGTGGCTCTGTCAGTTAATGGATCAAGCCCCGCTAAGGGAGAGACCAGATCTGCATAGTGAATCACTGAGACTATTACAGCCCTGGGGGAGAGAAACCTTGTGTGTCAGAAGAGACGAAATTAAGGGAGTGGAGCCGGCGGAGGCACAGAATCGCTGTCATCCCTATAGTTTAGGGTTTCATCTGCGTCGCTGTTGGGGACCTACGGAGGTGAAGCGGTAGCAGATTGGAAAACCGTTGAGTGGGAAGAGAAGTTCTGCCTGCGAGGGCGAAAAGGGTTGCTCAGATTGAGGAACTCGGCGAGAATCAGAACCGGATCAGTTCGGGGAGCCTGACATTGAAGGCCCAGGATGGCCCACTCTCATCAGATCTCGGAAGCTTGGATGGGAGACCACCGAGGAAGTTCAGGGTCACTATGCAGAGGCAGGCCACTGGTCAACCACCTCTCAACATCTCTCGCCTTGACCAGGATGGCCCAGGCTAGCCCAGGCTAGCCCAGTCTCATCAGATCTTGGAAGCTTGGATGGGAGACCACCAAGGAAGTCCAGGGTCGCTATGCAGAGGCAGGCCACTGGTCAACCACCTCTCAACATCTCTCGCCTTGACCAGGATGGCCCAGGCTAGCCCAGGCTAGCCCAGTCTCATCAGATCTTGGAAGCTTGGATGGGAGACCACCAAGGAAGTCCAGGGTCGCTATGCAGAGGCAGGCCACTGGTCAACCACCTCTCAACATCTCTCGCCTTGACCAGGATGGCCCAGGCTAGCCCAGGCTAGCCCAGTCTCATCAGATCTTGGAAGCTTGGATGGGAGACCACCAAGGAAGTCCAGGGTCGCTATGCAGAGGCAGGCCACTGGTCAACCACCTCTCAACATCTCTCGCCTTGACCAGGATGGCCCAGGCTAGCCCAGGCTAGCCCAGTCTCATCAGATCTCAGAAGCAAAGCAGGGTTGGCCCTGGTTAGTCCTTGGATGGAAGACCACCAAGGAAGTCCTGGGTTGCTGTGCAGAGGCAGCCAATTGCGAACCACCTTTGAACATCTCTTGCCTAGACCAGGATGGCCCAGGCTTGGTGGTCTCATCAGATCTTGGAAGCAAAGCAGGGTTGGCTCTGGTGAGTACTTGGATGGGAGACCACCAAGGAAGTCCAGGGTCACTATGCAGAGGCAGGCAATGGCAAACCACCTTTGAACATCTCTTGCCTAGACCAGGATGGTCCAAGCTAGCCCAGCCTCATCAGATCTCGGAAGCTAAGCAGGGTCGGCTCTGGTGAGTACTCGGATGGGAGACCACCAAGGAAGTCCAAGGTCGATAAACAGAGGAAGGCAATGGCAAACCACCTTTGAACATCTCTTGCCTTGAAAACCCCAAGGGGGTCACCATAAATTGTCTGTGACCTGATGGCACTTTCGACTATCACCACAACTCAGGGACTGAAGAAGAATCATTATAGGAGAAGGGAAACCCATTTCTTCACTGGCTTCCTTTCCTCCAGTTACTGTCACTTCCCCCAAACCACTGTCCCTTCCTGTACCCCATTTGCCACCGATGTCACCATCCCACTCAACAAGGACATACGAACAGCTGTGCTGAACCAGACCAATTGTCCATTTAGTTCCTCTGAAGGTCCAATAACAAGACACAGAGACCAAGGCCTTCTCCTGATAAGAAGATCACAAGAGTCCTTCTGGCTCAGACCAGTGGCCCATCTAGTCCATCATCTTGTCTCACACAGAGGCCAGCCAGTTCCTCTGGAGGGCCAACAACAGGGTAGAAAAGCTGAGTATTTCTCTTGATAAGAACCTAAGAAGAGCCCTGCTGGATCAGAGCAGTCGTCCATTTAGTCCAGCATCCCATTTCACATAATGGTCAATCAATCAGAAGGTTCACAAGAAGGGTATAAAAACCCAAATATCCTTTATTGCTGTTGCCCCCAGCACTGAAATCTTTGAACATGGGTGTTCCATTTGGTTATCTTGGATAATAACCACTGATGGACCTGTGCTCCATGGTCTCCTCAACTAGTGGACATCATTACATATCATCTCATCATTACATCTCATGGTGGTCCATAAGTCTTTGGATGAAGAAAAAGAAGTACATATAAGTACAAAGGAGAAGAAGAGGAGGAGGAGGAAGAGGAGGAAGAGGAGGAAGAGGAAGAGATTGGATTTATACCCCACCCTTCACTTGGAGTCTCAGAGTGGCTTACAAACCCCTTCCCCTTCCCCTCCCCACAACAGACACCCTGTGAGGTAGGTGGAGCTGAGGGAACTCTGAGAGAACTGCTCTTTCAAGGACAGCTGTGACCACTGTTCCCTCTAAGCTGAGTTAGTGTGAGCTGGCTCACAGTTTTTTAGCCTCTGGCTCACACATTTTTGTCTTCGCTCAGGAAGGATGGCTCCAGAGCAAACTAATCTATGCAGTAGCCAAGTCACTTGCTCACAACTTTAATGCCAGTAGCTCACAAAGTAGAATTTTTGTTCACAAGACTCCACAGCTTAGAGGGAACATTGCCTGTGACAGAACTATGGCTTGCCCAAGGTCATCCAGCAGCTGCAAGTGGAGGAGTGGGGAATCAAACCCGGTTCTCCCAGATTAGAGTCTGTGCACATAACCACTACATTAACCACACACTTAACCGCTACACCAAACATAAACATATGGAGCAGACGTCCATTAGTGGCTATTAGCCACAAGGTATAGATGGAACACTATGTCTAGGGCACAATGCTCTATATTCTTGGTGCTTGGGGGGAAACAGTGGGAGGGCCTCTGGAGTTCTTGCCTTGCTGGTGGACCTCCTGATGGCACCTGGGTTTCGGCCACTGTGTGAACGACAGTGTTGGACTGGTTGGGCCATTGGCCTGATCCAGCATAGCTTATCTGTATTCTTGGTGGTTGGGGGGCAACAGGGGGAGAGCTTCTGGAGTCTGACCCCACTGGTAGACTTCCTGATGGTCTCTGGGTTTTGGCCACCATGTGACACAGAGTGTTGGACTGGATGGGCCTGATCCAACATTGGCTTCTCCTATGTTCTTAAGAAGTACTTCCTTCTGTCAGGCCTGATCCTATGGCACATCGACTTCATTGGGTTGTCATGGTTTGTGCTTAATAATTCCATCTTTAATGCAAATTTCCACCAATTTATCCCAACTGATCCCAAACCAGCTTTAGGCTAACTGGCCTGTCATTTCCTGGATCTCCTCTGGACCCCCTTTTTTTTTAAAAAAAAAAAAATGTGCTGCCATCCAGTCCTCTGGAAGGGAGGACAATTTTGGCTTTAAGTTGCCTATTTTTATTAAGAGATCATCATTTTTAAAAAAGCTAGGTTTGAATGAAGTATCAGAACAAATTATTTTGCCAGGAAAACTAAATGAGAGATGCTGACTGGCAATTGTCTGCCTACAGAACCTCCAGAAAGTAAGAAGAAGAGGAAGAGGAGGAGGAGGAGGAG
>NW_015165856.1:89091-101157 GCF_001447785.1 Gekko japonicus | reverse complement strand
GGCGTCATTGTTGAGCGATATGGATGTGGTTTACAGATCATATTCAGGCTATATAAAGAAAAATAATCTGCCTGGGGAAATTGTTGTAAGATTCTCGAAGAGGCATGTGAGGGATGCATTCCTGAAAGCGGTAGCTGGAATACCCCTGGAAGTGGGGGGAAATACCATCAGAACGCTAAAGGATATTCCATTTGAAGTAAGACAACGTAGAAAGAAGTACAAAGAACTTGTGCTTTTTCTTCAGACAAACCCAATTGGATATAAATGGCTATTTCCAGAAGGCATAACTTTCAAGATCAAAGATAAAAAAGAAAAGATTGACTCTGTTTTGAAAGCTCAAGAATTCCTTAGGGTTCAGCTGGGAAGGCCAGAGGACGAGAAAAAAGAAGAGGACAGCAAGTCCAGCGGCGAGCTAGAGACTGGTTCTTCAGGAGAGGACTCTCTGTCTGAGCAAGGGACGGCAGCCCCCAAAAGTCCTTATAAGCTGCGGAAGAGAAGGGGAAAGGAGAAATAAAGGCTGAAGGACTCTGAATTGTGCCTTTGAGACTTTTGTTATGAGATGATTGGGGGTACTGTTACTATACAGTTAAATCTAAGCTTTAGAGAAAAAGTGCTATAAATGTTTGACTCAGTTTATAAAGGGATCAATGATGAGAAGACTCGATATATCTAAGCTAGTTGGAGGATCTCCTCTCTTGGGGTTTTAGTTAGCAGTGGGTTCTTTACTTTCTCCCGTATATGTAGTTTCCCGTCCCCTTTTTTCTGCTGTAGTTTTTTGTAGTGATAAAAAAATAATAAAAAATCCCCTCTGGGGGCTCAAAAAAAAGAAGAAAAAAAAGAAGAACCACTGTGCCAGGACTATGGCTTGCCCAAAGTCATCCAGCCAGGTGCATGTGGAGGAATGGGGAATCTAACCTGGTTCTCCCAGATTAGAGTCCATGCACTTAACCACTACGCCAAACTGGCTCTCCACTGGAACCTGAATGTGCTCAAATAATTCTTCCCCCCCCCTTCTTGGCGAAGAAGCGAGAACCCTACAGATGGAGCTGCTTTCCCTGGCTTACTAAATGGTGAATGCTGGAGAGCATTGCAATTTCAACATACCCCCACGTGCTCCCCATAGATATTGTTGTCTGCTGTATGTGTGGTCGCCAGCTCTGGATTTCAACAATACCAGCCTCCGAGCCAAGTCGGGGCAGATGCTGGGCTGGCAGAGCCAACGGTGCTGCCAAATTAGTGGCAAACAAAAGTTTTTGAGAGACACAGAAAAGAAAGACCAGGAGATGCCCCAAGGTGTAGGGGTGCCAACTTCCAGGTGGCACCTGGAGATTGCCGATTATTACAATTAGGGTGGCCAGGTCCCTTTGAACAGTTGGTGGGGGAAGGGGGGTGCACTTACGGGGAGCAGAGAGGAATGCCCGGCATTTCGGCAATGTGCCCACGTGACCCGGAAGTGATGTAGGCACATCAGGGATAGAAGAAGGAGGAGCAGGAGGAGGTGGAGATTGGGTTTATATCCCACCCTTCACTACCCAAAGGAGTCTCAGAGCGGCTTACAATCTCTTTTCCCTTCTCCTCCCCACAACAGACACCCTGAGGTAGGTGGGGTGTAGAGAGCTCCATCGAGAACTGCCCTTGAGAGAACAGTTCTGAGAGAACTTGTGACTGACCCAAGGTCACACCAGCGGCTGCACGTGGTGGTATGGGGAATTAAATCCGATTCTCCCAGATTAAGGTCCATGCTCTTAATGACTACACCAAACGGGGAGGTGACGCTCTGGTTTTTGGGTGAAACTCTATGGTAGAATTAGCTTATATCATAGAGGTCTTGCCCAAAAACCAGAGTGTTGCCCTCAGTGTCCCTATATCACTTCCAGGTCATGTCGGCACGTCGTGGAAATGATGGGCATTCCTCCCTTTTTTGGGGGGAGGGGTCTGGCATTGGAAAACCGCAGCCCCCACTGTGGGGGGGTCCGTCGTCCCTAATCACAATTGCTCTCCAGACAACCAACGTCTGTGTTGTCTACTGATTTCTTTCTTCCCTTTCTGGGACGTGCCTCTTCTTCAGCATCGTCTTCGCTCCGTCCTCTTCTCGAGGTCCTTGAAGTCCTTTCTTAGTCTTCTCTTCACGCCTGTTCTCGCCTCGTGGAACAGATTGCCTGAGGACTTCGGGAAGGCCCTCCAGTTCCATTATTCTGCAGAGTGTGCAACACAGAAATGTTCAGAAGGACATTTTTATAAAGGGATAAGAACTGTTTGTCACTGAATCGCTCAGGAGGACACATTTATACGGGAACAGGACTGGAGTCTATTGTGATGTTTATCGTACGTATCACTTTGCCTGCGTCTCGCTGAAGCACTTTGCGGGAAGAAGAAGAAGAGGAGATTGGATTCATCCCCCGCCCTTCACTACCCAAAGGAGTCTCAGAGCGGCTTACAAACTCCTTTCCCTTCCCCTCCCCACAACAGTCACCCTGTGAGGTAAAAGGAGAAGAAGAAGAGAATGGATTTATACCCCGCCCTTCACTAGCCAAAGGAGTCTCAGAGCGGCTTACAAACTCCTTCCCCTTCCCCTCCCCACAACAGACACCCTGTGAGGTAAAAGAAGAAGAAGAGACTGGATTTATACCTGCCCTTCACTACCCAAAGGTGTCTCAGAGCAGCTTACAAACTCCTTTCCCTCCCCCTCCCCACAACAGACACCCTGTGAGGTAGGCAGGGCTGAGAGAACTCTTGACAGAAACTGCTCTTTTTCAAGAACAGCTCTGACAGAACTATGGCTTGCCCAAGGTCATCCAGCCAGGTGCAAGTGGATGAGTGGGGACATGTGTCGGACGGGGGTGGAGTTCCCCCCGGGGCCCGATTTGCTGGCGTCGGGTAACGGGCCTCTCAGGTGGGGGTTTACCCACCCCCCGGGGGGACTTGGCAAGCCTAGCCCAAGGTCATCCAGCAGCTGCGAGTGGAGGCGTGAGGAATCAAACCTGGTTCTCCCAGATTAGAGTCCGCGCACTCAACCACTACACCAAACTGGCACAGTAGACTTGAGTTCAGAGATGAGGAGGGTCATATGAACATAATAGGATACAGAAAACTTTGTCTTGGGAAGTTCCCGGAGATTTGGGAGTGGAAGCTGAAAAGGGAAGGGTTTGGGGACAGGAGGACATTGGCAGGGCGTAATGCCATAGAGGTACCCTCCCTACGCAGCCATTTTCTCCAGGGGAACGAAGCAGGGTCGGCCCTGGTTTGTAGCTGGAGGGAAGACGGCCAAGGAAGTCCAGGGTTGCTATGCAGAGGCAGGCCATGGGAAACCATGATTGTCTCTTGCCTTGAAAACCCTGCTAGTCAACATAAGGCAGCTGTGAATCGCTGGCAAACAAACAAACAGGCCTGACCCAGTACAATTCTTCAAGAACAATATGAAAACATCCAGAGGCAATGGGACAGAACCAAGTGACACGGATTTCGGCAACGCAGCTGTCACCAGCAGCGTGCACTATGCCCACATCTGTACCACCCCGTCTTCATGCACTTTGTGCAAAATCATAATGAACCACAGAGTCCAGTTGGATGACTCAGCTGAGGAAAAAAAAAAACCTGGCATATGTTACAAACGCCTTATAATAAAACACCAGGCTTCAATAATATCGTTCACATTCTGGACATCACTGGTCCAAAGACCAATACCAATACACTTGCATGAGTCCACCACCCAGCTGACGCTAAATAGCCTGTGGATGTTTGCATTCTGTTCTTTAATTGTTATTAAATTTAATTATCTGTGTGTGTGTGGAGGGGGGGAGGATGGAAAGTGCCATGGAGACAGAAGAACATAATAAGAGACGCCAATGTTGGATCAGGCCAAAGGCCCATCCAGCCCAACACTCTGTATCACACAGTGGCCAGAAATACCAGGCACCACCAGGAGGTCCACCAGTGGGGCCAGGACATTAGAAGCCCTCCCACCGTTGACCCCCCAAAGCACCAAGAAGATAGAGCATCACTTGCCCCAGAGCCCCTATCTATACCTTGTGGCTAATAGCCGTTGATGGACCTCTGCTCCAGATGCTTATCCAGTTCCCTCTTATAAGAACATAAGAGAAGCCCATGTTGGATCAGGCCAAAGGCCCATCCAGTCCAACACTCTGTGTCACACAGTGGCCAGAAATACCAGGTGCCATCAGGAGGTCCACCAGTAGGGCCAGGACATTAGAAGCCCTCCCACTGTTGCCCCACCCCCAAGCACCAAGAAGACACAGCATCACTTGCCCCAGAGCCCCTATCTGTACCGTGTGGCTAATAGCCGTTGATGGACCTCTACTCCATATGCTTATCCAGTTCCCTCTTATAAGAACATAAGAGAAGCCCATGTTGGATCAGGCCAAAGGCCCATCCAGTCCAACACTCTGTGTCACACAGTGGCCAGAAATACCAGGGGCCATCACAGCTGACTTATGGTGGGCCCTGTAGGGTTTTCAAGGCAAGAGGTGAACAGAGGGGGTTTGCCACTTCTGCTTCTGCAATGTGACCCTGCACTTCGTAGTGTCAGGTTCCACAGTCTACAACTGAGTATACGCTTATTGGAAAGGTTATACTTTATTGAAGAGCTATAGATGCATTAGGAGCTGCGGTGGCTCAAGGGGTTAAGATGCAGGCTGTGGAAGGTCGGTAATTCAGCAGTTCGAGACCCGGGTGCCGCATGACGGAGTGAGCTCCTGTCTCTAGTTCCAGCTCCTGCCAACCTAGCAGTTCGAAAGCAAGAAATTGCAAGTAGATAAATAGGTACTGCTTCGGTGGGAAGGTAACAGCGTTCCGTGCGCCTTGGTATTTAGTCATGCCGGCCACATGACCACGGAGATGTCTTCGGACAGTGTTGGCTCTTCAGCTTTGAAACGGAGATGAGCGCCGCAACCCTAGAGTCGGAATCGACTAGCTTTCGAGCAAGGGAACCTTTACCTTTACTATAGATGCATTAACAACGGCACTGTTAAGAATGGCATTGCCCCTACAAACATAATGGGATGTAGGGTATTTGTATGCAACCCCCCCTCCTTAGGCCATTTAGCCACATTCCCACACACGGGAGAAGGAGCCCCAGGCCGTTAGAGCCGAAGCTGAGAACCGAAAGCGCTCCCACGGTTCCCTAGAATCCCAGACACTACACACCACCTGCAAGGCCATAGATAAGCAAGCATTACAGAAGCCAAAAAGGAATGCAGCAGTCTTGGCAAGCTAGCACCCCACCCCCAACTCTTATGGCAGCGTAGCTGACACGTAGGTGGTTGCCCAACCAAGTACCAAGCAGGGCCGACCCTGTTTAGCCTCTGAGATCTGATAAGATTACGGTAGCCTGGCCCATCCAGATGGAGGGAAGAAGAAGAAGAGGAGGAGAAGGAGGAGGAGGAGGAGGAGAGCAGCTTACAATCTCCTTTCCCTTCCCCTCCCCACAACAGACACCCTGTGAGGTAGGTGGGACTGAGAGAGCTCTGAGAGAAACTGCTCTTTTTCAAGGACAGCTGTGCCAGAACGATGGCTTGCCCAAGGTCATCCAGCAGCTGCAAGTGGAGGAGGGGGGAATCAAACCTGGTTCTCCCAGATTAGAGTCCGCGCACTTAACCACGACACCAAACTGGCTCATAGAGACGTAGAGGAGGAGGAAGAGGGGGGGGGGATTGGATTTAAACCCCACTCTTCACTCAGAGTCTCAGAGCGGCTTACAATCTCCTTTCCCTTCCCCTCCCCACAACAGACACCCTGTGAGCAATGTTCCCTCTAAGCTGTGGAGTCTTGTGAGCAGAAATTCTACTTTGTGAGCTACCGGCATTAGAGTTGTGAGCGAGCGGTTTGGCTGTTGCACAAGTTAGTTGGCTCTGGAGCCATCCTTCCTGAGCTGAGACAAAAATGTGTGAGCCGGAGGCTAAAAAACTGTGAGCTAGCTCACACTAACTCAGCTTAGAGGGAACAATGCCTGTGAGGTAGGTGGGGTTGAGAGAACTCTGACAGAAACTGCTCCTGAGAGAGCAGCTCTGAGAGAACTTGTGACTGACCCAAGGTCACACCAGCAGCTACATATGAGGAGTGGGGAATCAAACCCGGTTCTCCCAGATTAGAGTCCACGCTCCTAACCGCTACACCAAACTGGCTCTCAAGGCACCTGAATTTGGATGTCTCAGAGTGCTTAGGTGGTACCTCATTTGTTCTTTGTGGGGTATGATTGGCAGCTGAAACTTTGGAAATTCCTGAACATTTCATGTCAGCGCTAGCGTTGCCAAAGCTCCATGTGACAGGTGGAGTTCACCTGGGATTACAACTGAACTCCCGACTAAAGTGATCAGTTCCCCTGGAGGAAATGGCGGAGTGTATGGCGTTATGCCCTCCCCTCTCTAAACCCCACCCTCCTCAATATCTCCAGGAATTTCCCAACTTCGAGTTGGCAACACTCCCTCTAAGCTGTGGAGTCTTGTGAGCAAAGATTCTACTTTGTGAGCGACTGGCATGAAAGCTGCGAGCGAGCGATTTGGCTGCTGCATGAATTAGTTTCCTCTGGAGCCCTCCTTCCTGAGCTAAGGCAAAAATGCGTGAGCCAGAGGCTGAAAGATTGTGAGCTGGCTCACACTAACTCAGCTTAGAGGGAACACTGGTTGGCAACCCTAGGTGTATGGAAGGGGCAGAGTTTGGAGAAGGACGGGAGCTCAACAAGGATGTGATGTCATAGACTCCACCCTCCCGAGCTGTTTTCTTAGCGTTACCGGGTCCCTCCGGCCACCAGTGGTGGAGGGGTTGTAGAGTTGCTAGATCCAGGTTGGGAAATTCCTAGAGATTTGAGGATGGAGCCTGGGGAGGGCAGGGACCTCAGTGTGTTACAATCAGGGGTAATGTCATAGAAAAAGAGGTGCAGGAGCTCATTAGCATAACTCATTAGCATAACTTATTTACATATGCCACACCCCCTGACATCACCGGAAGTGTGTCAGAAGGCAACACCCACTGCAACTTACCTGGCTGCTTCTTGCTCCTTGTGACCCGGGGCTGCTGGGAGCAGGGGGTGGGACTTCTTGCATGTGCCCGCCCCCTGGGCTCTTTACTGCCAGAGCTCCGCCCCTGTGTGCTCCTGCAGGAAATGACCCCAGGTTACAATGCCATAGAGTCCACCCTCCGAAGCATCCATTTTCTCCAGGGGAGCTGCTCTCTGTAGTCTGGAAATGAGCTGTAATTCCAGGGCATCCCCAGGTCCCACCTGGAGACTGGCATCCCTGCATTTTATCCAGGGGGACGTCCCTCTGTTGTCTGGAGACCATTTGTAATTTCAGGAGATCTCCAGGCCCCAGCTGGAGGCTGGCAACAAGATCTGTAATCCTATTGTGGAGGCCTTGTGTAGAAAAAAATCTGCAATAAAAATGAAGCCACTGCCTCTGTGGCTCTTTACATATTCAAAATGGCCAGGGATCGTTTGAGGCCGGAGTGCACCGGAGCACTGCTCCGGCAGCCCCACCCTGGCGCTCCTTTTTTCTAGAGTCGTGCCGCAACAGCGCCATGACTCCACAGAGAAGCGGCTGGAAAAGGGGAGGCTTTTCAAGATCTCTCCCCACCCCTTTTGCGTCTCCAGCCAGCCTGCCAAGACCGGCGGCTGGGGGAAGCGAAGCGGCGGGGCGATCTCTCCATTCTATTCTATGGCCCAGTGGCGGCGCGGCTCCAGAGAGAAGGGGCTTTTAAACTTTAAACCACAGTGGCGGTGCGATCTTTCCATTGTATTCTATGGGATTATAATGGAAAGATGATTCTAAACTTTAAACCCCTTCTCTCTCTGCTTCCCCCCCAGCCCGCCTTGGCAGGCTAGCTAGGGAAGGGGAGGCTCTTGAAGATGCCTCCCCCCTTTTGCTTCCCCTTCTGACATTTATTTATTTATTTATTTAATTTATTTATTTTTCATATTTGTATCCCGCCCTCCCCAATGGGCTTCCAGTGATGTCAGGGGGGCATGGCATATGCTAATGAGCTATCATAATAGCCTATTAGATATGCTAATGAACTCCTGCAGCTCTTTTTCTACGAAATGACCCCCGAAAATGGCTGCGGTGTGTCGAGGACAGCTCGCTTTTTCTTAGCACTGGGCCGTGTGTTCCATCGCTGCATCTGTGTATGTGGCTTGGCACTATCCCCAGTTCTCACAGTCTACCGGGGGTGAAGCCGTAAGTGACACATCTGCTCCTCTGACCTCGCTTGAGGCCTGTACCGTGTTCACAAGGCCCGTTTCCTCGGGGACTTTGGGGGCTTCCCCTCACTTAATGGGAAGGGCAGGAAGTGACCCTTGAGGTTTCCTGTGTCCTGTGTGAAAGTGCTCCTTTGAAGACGATCATCGCCACGGAAAAGAAGCTTGGAGACCAGCGATCTCCCCCATCTGCAATGCATTTTTTCCAGATTCACACATGGGAATGTTGGATCGCTGCTGGAACCAGCTTTGTAAAGGGCTGATGGACGGGAGGGAAAGGGATGTTATTACACATCTTGTCTCTTTTGGAAGGTCTCCAGTCTAAGTTAGTCCCTTGTCACACTGCACGGTTTTTTAGTTTTCTTATTCGGTCTCTCAGTTCTAATTTGCATGGCAGGATTTCGAGGGGGGGGGTATCTCGGTTTGCGCAAAGAAGGGATTTGAAAATGGAGCTTCCAACATTTATAGAGCCCATAACTCTCTTGAGTCAGGCGCCTCATATCACGGCAGAGCTGTACACAATTTAGAAGACGCACTATGCTGAGCAGTTTCGTGTTTCAGAAGTGTGGCTACCTGGGGTTGCCAGGAACCAGGTCAGCACTAGAGATATTGTTGCCAACCTCCAGGTGGTGGCTAGAGGTCTCCTGCCATTACAACTGATCTTCAGAAATCAGTTCACCTGCTCTATCCCATGCATCATCTTATAAACTTTTCATAAACTTCTTTATTTCTTTCTTTCTTTCTTTCTTTCTTTCTTTCTTTCTTTCTTTCTTTCTTTCTTTCTTTCTTTCTTTCTTTCTTTCTTTCTTTCTTCTCTCTCTCTCGCCCTCCTGATTTTTTTGAAAGAAAGACATTTTTTAAAAATCTAGTTTTGCTCACACATTCGGGCTACCAGTGCCTATTTCTGGCTTTGACACCAGAATTCTGATACCTGTCCCAGAGATTAGGGGGTGGGACCTATCTAATCTTTCCCCCTTCTAGTCTGTCTGCAACAGCCTTTTCTAGACAACAGGATTTAACATCCACCCAGTTCAGAGTCTTTAAATATAGTCCAGACAGCTACAAGTGGAACTCTGAAATGAAATGAAATCAATTAGTAAAATCCATTACTGCAGATAATGTAAGCCCGGAAACGAGAGGACTGATTTGTCCAAAAGCTAATCTTTCGGTGCTTGTTGCCCTTGGAAATAGGACTCTGAAGTGGCCACTTGGCGAGTTTGAAAATGCACTTCCAGGGTCTGCAACCGACAATCTTCGCGCACCCGGTGCCTGCGAATCAATGGCATACCGTGGGAGGGTGGAATTAAATGGTGAAATTACAGCTTCCTCTTCTCAAAAGGAGCCTTGGATGGTTTATGCCTTTTGTCCGCTTCTGGCAATTGCTTCCCCCTCTCCCCCCACCCCCGAATGAACAGGCTAATGGGGAGAACAGACAATGGGGAGGGCGACAGGGTGGGTTCAGTATTCGAATGATTCAGAAAAATGGAGGCTAGATAGTACCAAGCACGGGGCTTGATTTCCTCTAGAAAAGTGGTGCTCTGCAAACACTCTTGGCCTGGCTTGGTGCTGAGGTCCAGGTTTGAGATGTTGCCTCCAAAAGTAATGATTCTAAAGGGGAGGGAGTAGACTTGCCAACCTCCAGGTAGTACCCAGAGATCTTCTGCTATTACGGTTGATCTTCAGACAATCAAGAGAAGGTTGTCAACCAGGTCCATATACAGGACTTTGTGGCCTGTGGGGCCAATTATTTTCTGGTCGAGCTTGAAGTCCTCAGTGCAGAAAGAAAAGCCATTTAGCCAATAGGAAGCTATTACCAGGATAGATCTCTGAATTGCAGGCTGTGTCAACCACTTTAGAGGACAACTCTCAGCTGCTGCAAGTTAATCACTTCTTGCCAGCCTAAGCGACAGTCCTGATCACAAGCCGGCAGGTGGGGGGTGAGGACTTCTAGAGTCAAGAAAGCTAACACTGAGGCAGAAAAACTCTCTCAAAGGAGACCAGTTTCTTGAGACAGAGTTAGAAGGGATCCTAGAGGTCACCTACTCCAACCCCCTTGCTCAGTTGCAGGAATTAGGCAACTACAGCACCCATACTTAAAGGGGTATGTGGCTTTTTAAAAGCTTTGTTTAATGATTGAAAAAAAATCTGCAGGGAAAATTCTTGTGGGGCTGTGTCTTTAAGAAAGGGGGCAGAGCCCCCCCAAGTCCCACCACACTACGGGCCTGGTACCAACCTCCAGTTGGCAGCTAGAGGTTTCTCACGACTACAACGGCTCTTAAAGCGACAGACATCACTTCACCTGGAGGACATGGCCACTTTGGAAGGTGGAGTCTATGGAGTTATTCCCCACTGAAGTCCTCCCCCTCCCCAAACTCTGCCCTCTTCAAGTTCCACCCCCAAAATCTCCAGGTATTCCCCAACCCAGAGTTGGCACCCCTAGGATGAACCCTGCTGCAAAAGCCTTTGGTCCGCTCTCTTTTCTTAAAAAACAAAACAAAAGGTTGTTCACAAGTGTTCATAGCCACTCCCACCAGTGCTGCCGTGCCGTGCCCGACAACTGTTGGGGGCACTGTGGGGGAAGGGACAGCATCCTATGAGAAAAATTAACAAGAAAAATAAGGTCTCATCAGCTTCCAGGAAGTTCTTCCCACAGAGTTCCTGGCATTTCCCAGATCTACCTGGAAGCAGGGGTCATTTCCTAGAAAAAGAGGCGCAGGGGCTCATTAGCATAACTCATTAGCATAACTCATTTGCATATGCCACACCCCCACACATCACCGGAAGTGTGTCAGAAGGCAACACCCACCACTCAGGCTCCACTGGAATGTTTTGAATTGCTAGCTGTTGGGGGGGGGGCATGCAGATCTGTCTTCGCAGAGGAGGGAGAGCTTGTACCTGAATAAAACTTGGTCTTAAAGGTGCCACTGGGCTGTTTTGGGCCGGGGGGGGGGCAGGGGTTCTGCAGCTTACCTGCCCGCTTTTTACTCTGACTGAGGGCTGCTGGGAGCAGGGGGTGGGGCTTGTTTCATGTGCCCACCCCCTGGGCTCTTTACTACCGGAGCTCCGCTCCTGTGTGCTCCTGCAGGAAATGACCCCTGCCTGGAAGTGACAGAGGGTCACTCTACACATTGTCAGGAACTCTTCTCAGTGCTTCTCTCGCTGCCTCTGGCAATTCCTGCCGAGGGCTTGGCAGCCTTGACTTCTACTTCCCTGTGCAGCTGCTTTAGTAGCCATTTCTTTCTTTTCCTTTTCTTCTGTCAATCCAGGTTATATCGGGCTGCCAGTCAAGCAGCTGGCACCCAGAAAAAGACTAGGGGTGGGGTGGGGACATGGGGGTATAAGAACATCAGAAAAGTCCTGTGGATCAGATCAGTGGTCCATCGAGTGCAGCATCCTGTCTCACATGGCGGCCAACCAATTCCTCTGGATGGTCAACAACAGGGCACAGAAGCCGAGGCCTTTCCCTGATAATGCCTCCTGGCTCTGGGATCCAGAGGATTACTGCCTCTGAATGTGGAGGTTCCCCTCAGTCACCATGACTAGTAGCCACTGACAGACTTATCCCCCATGAATCTATCTAACCCCCTCTTAAAGCTGTTTATTCCTGTGGCCATCCCTACATCCTCTGGCAGCGAATTCCACATTTCCATCACTCTCTGTGTAAAGCAGTGTTTCCTTTTATCTGTCCTGAGCCTACTGCCCATCAGCTTCATTGGATGCCTTAAAGTTCTAGTATTTTGGAAGAGGGAGAAAACATTCTCTTTGCGTATTTTTTTATAAACCTCTATTTACAAACCTCTGTATTCTCTTATTTGTTTCTATTGAGTTGGCTCCAGATTAACATTTCCGCTAATGTAAGC
>NW_015165856.1:87412-88604 GCF_001447785.1 Gekko japonicus | reverse complement strand
GAGGCCGAGGCCTTCCCCTGATAAGAACATCAGAAGAGCCCTGCTGGATCAGACCAGTGGTCCATCTAGTCCAGCATCCTGTCTGACACAGGGGCCAACCAGTTCCTCTGGAGAGTCAACAACAGAGCATAGAGGCTGAGGCCTTTCACTGAAAAGAACATCAGAAGAGCCCTGCTGGATCAGACCAGTGGTCCATCTAGTCCAGCATCCTGTCTCATTCAGTGGCCAGCCAATACCTCTGGAGAGCCAACAACAGGGCATGGAAGCTGAGGCCTTCTCCTGAGAAGAACATCAGAAGAGCCCTGCTGGATCAGACCACTGGTCCATCTAGTCCAGCATCCAGCCTCACACAGTGGACAACAACAGGGCACAGAGGTCAAGGCCTTCCCCTAATGTTCCATCCTGGCTCTGGGATTCAGAGGATTAGTGCCTCTGAACATGGAGGTTCCCCCTCAGTAGTAGCCATTGACAGACTTATCCTCCAGGAAACTATTGAATCCCCTTCTAAAGCTGTTTGTTCCTGTGGCCATCACTACATCCTCTGGCAGCGAATTCCACATTTGTGTCACTCTCTGTGTAAAGTAGTATTTCCTTTTGTTCATCTGGAACCTACTGCCCGTCAGCTTCATTGGATACCCTTGAGTTCTGCTATTTGGGGACAGGGAGAAAAAGTCCTCTTTATCAACCCTTTCCCCCAGAAGATGGAATCCATGCAACTTTTCTATGAGCAGGGTCCTAGGTTCAGAGAACCTGTTTTATGTTTTTTTCACATATTTATCACAGTCTTCATAGGCACAAGCTCAGGGGAGGGGCTGTGGCTCAGTGGCCGAGCATCTGCTTCGCATGCAGAAATCCCTGGGTTCAATCCCCAGCATCTCCCATTTAAGGGTTCAGCAGGTTCAGCAGGTGATGTGAAAGACCTTCGGCTGAGACCCTTCGGAGCTGCTGCCATTTGGAATTGACCAGACGGACATTGATGGGTATGCCAGGTATGCCTGAGGCTATTGTTTTTAAATACTTAAAGGAAAGTATTTCTTAAAGAAAAGTATTCTTTTTTTGCCAAATATCGTCTACCCAGCGATTCAAAAGCTTCGGCAAGTAGATAAATTGGGGACCACACATAAGGGGGTGGGCACACCACTCCCCTTGGGAGGTGTTAGCTGCCAGGACTGACATTTGCGGCGGGGCCACA
>NW_015165856.1:85329-87305 GCF_001447785.1 Gekko japonicus | reverse complement strand
TCATCAGCCAGCCGACATAATACATGCCATCGGAACATGACTGATACTGTCTGCAGATGGATCCTCCAACCAGCTACAACGTGTGTGTGATTAAATATTGTATGTTGTCTTCCCTATCCCCCACGAATATATTGTTAGTCCATTGTCTCTCTGAGTAACTGTAAATCGCTTTGAGCCTGCATGAGTGGGAAAAAGCGATCAATAAATTGAAAGTATTATTGTTATTATTATTGTTATTGTTATTATTGTTGTTGTTGTTGTTGTCGTCGTCATTCATCATCATCATCATCATCATCATCATCATCATCATCATCATCATCAGAGAGAGAGATGAGGGACTTCACCAATCTTGAATGGAACTCCATTCATATACCTCCAGGGTCCCTCCCCTTTCAAAGTCCGGTGTTCCCCACTGTAGGGATGCCAGCCTCCAGGTGGTACCTGGGGATTCCTTGGAATTACAGCTCATCTCCAGACGACAGAGATCAGTTCTGCTGGAGAAAATGGCTGCTTTGGAGGGTGGACTCTACAGCCTTGTACCCCAAATCTCCAGGAGTTTCCCCAGCTGGATCTGGCAACCCCTACCTCCCTGTACTTTCTGTGGTCACTCAGGAGGGACCTAGCAACCCTACTCCACCCCTGGTTCTCCAAGAATTTCCCAACCAGGAGTTGACAACACTAAGAAAAGTGTTGACGGTGCACTTCTCCTGCTCAGTAGTGCTGGTGTCAGTAGAGCCAGTTTGGTGTAGTGGTTAAGTGTGCAGACTCCAATCTGGGAGAACCGGGTTTGGTTCCCCACTCCTCCACTCACAGCTGCTGGATGACCTTGGGCAAGCCATAGTTCTCTCAGAGCTGTTCTTGAAAAAGAGCAGGTTCTGTCAAGAGCTCTCTCAGCCCTACCTACCTCACAGGTAGCTGTTGTGGGGAGGGGAAGGAGTTTGTAAGCCGCTCTGAGACGCCGAGTGAAGAGTGGAGTATAATTCCAATTTCTTCTTCTTCTTCATTTTCCTCTTCTTCCTCTTCTTCTGCTGCTGCTTCTGCTGCTTCTGCTTCTTTTCCTTCTGCTTCTGCTTTTCTGCTTCTGTGTCTGCGTCTTTTTCTTCTGCTTCTTCTGCTTCCAAATGTTACTCTTTTTTGACTTTGTTAAAAACACAGGAGATCCAAATCATGAATGTCCCAGAGCACGTGTGGCTGGCCCCTCGCTTGGACACCGCATGAAGATGCCTTTGGCTCAGTGGGGAGTCACAGACTGCGCCACCCCATTGTGAAAGTCAGCATTCCTTTGGCAGCCAGCTCCTCCAGCCCGAAAGGCCCTGCCTCATTCCCCAGCCACCCACACACGGAGACGATCCACAAGGACCACAGAAGCAGTTAGACGGCAGGCACGGGCAGCCGGCGTGGCACGGATTGTGGCCTCTGGGAATGTGGGCAGCCGGCAGGCGGGGCGGGCAAACGTGTGCTTCGGCACGCTCTTGTTGCTTAAGGACAGCTGTTGACAGTTTTCTTCCGCAGAGGTTTTGATGAACTGCAAAGCGGTCAAGGGACGGGCTTCGGGTTTCTCGGCAGAAACCCACACAGTTCTACCAATTAAAGTCATGGCAGAGAGAGCTGGGAAAGGGGACGCTGCCTCATCCCGATAGGTTTTGCATAAGATTCTGCATCTCCATCCCCCACCCTGCTGTCACTGTGCCGTTCTAATGCAAACCAGAGCTGGGAATATTTGTGGTGCCCTTATACCCGATGAGTGTATAGTCAGACAGTTGCATTTCAGAACTCCTGAGAATATTCTCTCTCTCTCTCTCTCTCTCTCTCTCTCTCTCATACATGCACAGAGGTAATATTATTTATTTATTTTACATTACATTTGACAAGCCTTTATTGGCATAGGTATACACATACAATAGGAGCTCAGATTAAATATTGATCGGAAAATACAAATCCATATAGGGTAAAATTGGAGCTACGGCGCAGAAAAA
>NW_015165856.1:79882-85287 GCF_001447785.1 Gekko japonicus | reverse complement strand
ATTATCAAGCAAAAACAGGACCTTAAATATTTATTTATTTATATTCTAATTTATATCCCACCCTGCCCTGCCAGAGAAGGCTCAGGGCGGCTTACACAAAATAAAACACAGATTAAAACAATCCATTAAAACAATTCAATATGTGCTAGCGATGTTATTCCAATATCATAACCAGGGGTCATTTTGTAGAAAAAGATGTGCAGGAGCTCATTAGCATAACTTATTTGCATATGCCACCCCCCCTGACATCACCAGAAGTGTGTCAGAAGGCAACACCCACCACTCAGGTTCCACTGGACTGTTTTAGATTGCTAGCTATTGAGGGGGGCGCGTGCAGATCTGTCCGCACAGAGGAGGGAGAGCTTGTACCTGAAGGCGGGCTGAGGGGGGGGGCTCTGCAACTTACCTGGCTGCTCCTTGCTCCTCGTGGTCCGGCTGAGGGCTGCTGGGATCAGGGGGCGGGGCTTGTTGCTTGTGCCCGCCCCCTGGGCTCCTTACTGCCGGAGCTCCACTCCTGCGCGCTCCCGCAGGAAATGACCCCTGCTCACATTCAAGCTATATCTGAAGAAGCGAGCCGTGACCAAGGAGAGTTACTACCCTGCCACAAACTTTGTTCATCTTTAAGGTCCTACTGGACTCTTGCTCTCTTCTGCTGCTACAGACTAACACGGCGACCCATCTTGAGCTATAGAGCCATGATAGTAGGTTTACCAGTCTCCAGACTACAGGTTATCGTTGGCTGCGATCCTACGCACAATTAGACCCGGCATAGGTGCGAATGCCAGGTGGATTTCAAGGGAGCAAACAGGCAACAACATCTGGGAAGTGCCCTGCAGCTGTCAGCAACCCGTTCTGCTCTGCCGTGGAAGCAGAGTTAAAAGACAACGGGGAAAATCCAGTAGTAAACAGGTTGTGACCAATGTTCCCTCCAAGCTGTGGAGTCTTGTGAGCAAAAATTCCGCTTTGTGAGCGACTGGCATTAAAGTTGTGAGGGAGTGATTCGCCTGCTGCATAAATTAGTTGGCTCTGGAGCCCCATCCTTCCTGAGCTGAGACAGAAATGTGTGAGCCAGAGGCTGAAGTGGTTAAGTGCGCAGACTCTAATCTGGGAGAACCGGGTTTGATTCCCCCACTCCTCCACTTGCACCTGCTGATGTGACCTTGGGTCAGTCACAAGTTCTGGCACAGCTGTCCTTGTAAAAGAGCAGTTTGTGTCAGAGCTCTCTCAGCCCCACCCACCTCACAGGGTGTCTGTTGTGGGGAGGGGAAGGGAAAGGAGTTTGTAAGCCGCTCTGAGACTCCAAGTGAAGGGCGGGGTATAAATCCAATCTCTTCTTCTTCTTCTTCTGAAAAACTGTGAGCTAGCTCACACCAACTCAGGTTAGAGGGAACACTGGTTGTGATGGGGCACCGATGGACTTTCCCCTGTCTGATCACTCCAGCGCGCTCTCATGGCGTCAGGATGGTCTGATCAGGCCATCCGGACACCGTGCTGTTGTTTCCCCGCCCTTCGCAGTATGCGCAAGATGGGAGCTCACTCCATCATGCGGGTCTCGAACTGCTGAACTACCGACCTTCCACAGCCTGCAGTTCAGCGTCTTAACCACTTGAGACACCGCAGCTCCACATGAAGTTCTTACTGGCCAATAATTATGATTCTGTCTCCCGCAACGTTGCTAAATATTGTTACTTCGTAATAAAAAAAAACGCAGAATGTACTGTAACTTGAGCCATTAATGATGGAATTGACTGGTTTGACATTTTAGAAATTAGGGTTGTAAGGAAACTATGTTGTAGACTCTGTGTTGTACTATTTCGGTTTATTGTGCTGGTCTTATGACTGTTCTTAATAAATGTAATGCGGGTCAAATTCCTCCAGAGGAAATAGCCTTCCCCCCCCCATTTTTTCTGGCACGTGTGACCGCAACCCTGAATGCCTCATCAGGCGCCTTTCTGCCAAAGGTCCCATCAAGACGCAGTTGGCCTGAAGAAAATGGCTATTTTGGAGGGCAGGCATTATGGCATTCTACTTTCCCCCTCCCCAAACCCCACCCTCGAAATCCCCAGACATATCCCGACCTAGAGCTAGCAATGCTTGTCATAATCCCAGGAGATCTCCAGCCGACCCCCTATCGATTGCTGAGCTTCTTGTTCAAAAGGGCTCCGTTTACTTCCCAAGCATTCCCGGAGCAAGAAAGGTAGGCGGCGGCCACTGAGGTCTCCCACAGCCCCGCAGCGGCGGTCAGAAGAAAGAGCTCGTTGGAAAGAAAGAAGTGGCCAAAAAAAAAAAATGTACATGGATCTAAATAAAAGAGATTAGGAACCCTGAATGCCTCATCAGGCGCCTTTCTGCCAAAGGTCCAATCAAGGCGCATTTCATAGCAAGAGGAGAACAATTCTGGACCCAAGCGACCCGCACAACAAAAAGCCCTAATAGTGAGTCTGATACAATTGTCATTTGCGAGAAAAATGGCCCTTTCTTTCTCGCGGGCTCCAAGGAGAAGGTCAGATGGCATCTAATGGCTTTATTAAGGCTCTTTCAGACCGGACCGTTCCGGCAAACACAATCGGCTCCTAAGTCGGGGACTGGTTTCTCCATTCGAGTGGCTATTACACACCGTTATGCTGTTACTGGAGGGGGCGAGGGGAGGACGTTGTAACATCTGGCCTTTTCAGAGGTGTTCGAAACGCCATTCATGTATTCCTTTCATGGCCAGCTGGACAATAGATTACCAGCCCAGATTTCAGAGCTGGGCCGAGGGAGGGCTGTTCGAGTACAGCAGCGACGGCTGACTTGAAAGGGGGGTTCAAGTCCACCTATTAGCGTGGGACTTGACAATGCTAAGACTTGCCTTACAGCAAGGTCCATGTTAAGTGCTTTGCTTAGACAGCTTTGAAAGGGCAGGGCTATTTTTGGGCAGGAACGCACAGGAACGGAGTTCCGGCTGGCTCCTGAGTTGGCCACACCCAGCAGGAACTAATTAGCATAATAGGCCACGCCCAACAGCAGAAACTCATTAGGATTGGCTACATTAGGGGCGTGTGGCCTAACATTCAAAGGAGTTCCTGCTACAAAAAAAGCCCTGGGTTTTGAGAATAAACAAAGTAAACAGAATAAGAAGCAAAAAGTGGGTGTGGCTGGATGACCACACTTCTGGCAACATGGGGGTGTGGCCTAATGTGCTAATGAGCTGTGCTGTCAAGGTGTGCCCTAATATGCTAATGAGTTTCTGCTGTTGGGTGTGGCCTTTTATGCTAATGGGTTCCTGCTGGACTTTTTCTACAAAAAAAGCCCTGTGAAAGGGGATTCGATAGATTCATGGAGGAGAGGAGAGCATAGGGATGCCAGCCTCCAGGTGAGACCTGGGGATCCCCTGGAATTACAGCTCATCTCCAGACTACCAGTTCCCCTGGAGAAAAGGGATGCTTTGGAGGGTGGACTCTGTAGCCTTGTACCCCACTGAGGTCTCTGTCCTCCCTGGCCTCATCCCTAAATCTCCAGGAGTTTCCCAACCTAGATCCCAACCTTAAAGAGGTCTATCAGTGGCTACTAGCTGTGGTGACTCAATGGAACTTCCACATTTGGAGGCAGTCTAAATCCCAGAGCCAGGATGCAATTCACTGCCACAGGAAGTGGTGGCAGCTACAAGCATGGATGGCTTCAAAAGGGAATTAGATAAGCATATGGAGCAGAGGTCCATCAGTGGCTATTAGCCACAAGGTATAGATAGGGACTCTGGGGCAAGTGATGCTCTGTCTTCTTGGTGCTTGGGGGGGGGGTCAACAGTGGGAGGGCTTCTAATGTCCTGGCCCCACTGGTGGACCTCCTGATGGCACCTGGTATTTCTGGCCACTGTGTGATACAGAGTGTTGGACTGGATGGGCCTTTGGCCTGATCCAACATTGGCATCTCTTATGTTCTTATGCAACATGCCCTCAGCCTCTATGCTCTGTTTGCTGGCCATCCAGAGCAACTGGTTGGTCGCTCTGTGAGACAGGATGCTGGACTAGTGGACCAGTGGTCTGACCCAGCAGGGCTCTTCTGAGAGAGCTCTCTTGAGAACTGCCCCTGAGAGAACAGCTCTGAAAGAATTTATGACTCACCCAAGGTCACACCAGCAGCTGAAGAAGAAGAGTTGGTTTTTATACCCCACTTTTCTCCACCCTGAGGATTCTCAAAGTGGCTTTCAATCGCCTTACCCTTCCTCTCCCCACAACATACAATTTGTTGCAAGGTAGGTGGAGATGAGAGGATTCTGATAGGACTGCCCTTGAGAGACCAGCTTCGAGAGAACTTGTGACTGACCCAAGGTCACCCAGCAGGCCTCATGTGGAGGAGCAATAGATTGAAAAGACAAATGTAAAATGTCCCATTTATTATTTTTCAAATCCACTGAATCAGGGCTCCCCAGCCATTGTTCCCTATGGAGTACCCCCCCACACACGCAAGGAACTACCAGGCTGGTATCCATTTTAAGACCTGGCAGCCATTTCGTCACAGGGTATTGCCCAGAATTCTTTCGCCAGTGATCCACCTGGTACACGCCAGTTTAAGAAACAAGGATAAATGAATCAAACCTTGTAATATTTTGTGGATTATCACACTGTTGGCTGCTAGTGTTGTCAGACCTGGATTGTGGAATACCTGGATATTTGGGGGGTGAAGGCTGGAGAGGGCAACTAGGATGATGAGAGGGTTGGAATCCAAGTCTTGTGAGGAAAGGTTGAAAGCGCTGGGTATGTTTAGCCTGGGAAAGACAAGGCTTAGAGGGGACAGGATGGTAATCTTCAAATATCTTAAGGGCTGTCATGTAGAAGATGGAGCGGATCTATTCTCTCTTGCTCCGGATGGCAAGACTAGATCGAATGGGTGGAAATCACAAGGGAGTCAATAACTAAATATCAGGAGAAACATCCTAACTGTAAGAGTGGTTGATCAGTGGGACAGACTGCCTCGGGAGGTGGTGGATGCTCCTTCGCTGGACGTTTTCAAGCGGAGGCTGGACGACCATCTTTTTGGGTATGTTGTAGGGCTCTCTTGTGGCTCTGCTCTTGCAGAGTGCAGGGGGTTGGACTAGATGACCTGCAAGGTCCTTTCCAACTCTAACATTCTATAATTCCATTAGAGGGCAGGTGACTGCATGAGCCAGTGACCGCATCTTTCTAGAGAGAGACTTGTACTTTCAAGGACTATTGGGTCACTATTCAACTGGTGCAGATGTCATCTATGCATGGTGGCAAAACCCTTTGGCATGTACAGGGGTCATTTTGTAGAAAGAGAATGAGCAGGAGCTCGTTAGTATAACTTTCTTGCATATGCCACACACCCTGACATCACCGGAAGTGTGTCAGAAGGCCACACCCACCGCTCAGGCTCCACTGGACTGTTTTGGGGGGGGGATGCTA
>NW_015165856.1:76211-79300 GCF_001447785.1 Gekko japonicus | reverse complement strand
TAGGCCAGGCTGCCTCGTGGTGCCCCCCCCCCTCAGATGCCAACCTCCCAGTGGGGCCTGGAGACCTCCCAGCTGGGTCTCAGCAGCAGGGCCGGCTGAGAGAGGGCTCTGTTCCCCCACCGCCGCCTCCTCCCTGCCTGCCCGCCCACCCAGGGGGCCTTTCTGAGCCAGAGCCGCCGCTTCGCCCAAGCCCTTCCCGCGGTCCCCGGCCAGGAAGCGGCCCGGCGGCGGCGGGGGGGATTTGCGGCGGGTGCTGCCAATGGTGCTGGGCAGGCCAGGCAGGGGCCCACCCACTGGGAGCAGGGGAGTGGCCTGGCCCTGCTGCTGCTGGGGCTAGAGCCCCCTTTTCCCAGCCCCTGGTGGGGCTGCTCTTTGGGCGAGCCAAGCAGGAGAGAGGCGTTCCTGCTCCGGGGCTGGAATGCTGCGGGCTGACTCCCGGGGTGCAACCGGTCGGTCGGCAGGCTGGCCAGTCTCCCGTGGGAGGGCTGGGAGGCAGGCAGGTTAGCCTAATAGGCAGGTTAGCCTAATTGGCAGCTGGAATGTGGCCGGTCTGGCTTGGCGGCAGCGGCGGCGGAGCTCTGGGCAGCCCCCGCCGTGTGTGCCTGCCTGCCTGCTGGAGCTCCGGGCAGAGGAGGTGGCTGGATCCGCAGAAGGAGAGACGCCAGGAAATCTTGAGGTGGGGGCGCCTTTCCGAGGGCACGGGTGCTGCTTGAAGAGCTTGAACTCAGCCAGCTCGGCAGCCCCATCCCTGTCGTTGCGCTTGGGGTGCTTTTGCACGTGGGAAGGGGGCGGGCGGGCTTCGGAGCCTCCATGCCCCCTTCCGGGCAGTCAACTGAGCGCTCCCCAGGAGCTAACATGGGCGCATGGTGGCTGGCACAGAGTGGCATGGGCAGTGGCAGCGGTGGAGCTCCGGGCAGCCCCCGCAGTGTGTGCCTGCCTGCCTGCTGGAGCCCCGGGCAGAGGAGGTGGCTGGATCTGCAGAAGGAGAGGTGCCAGGAATTCTCGAGGCGGGGGTGCCATTTGGAGGGCACGGGTGCTGCTTGAAGAGCTTGAACTCAGCCAGCTCGGCAGCCCCATCCCTGTCGTTGCGCTTGGGGTGCTTTTGCACGTGGGAAGGGGGCGGGCGGGCTTCGGAGCCTCCATGCCCCCTTCCGGGCAGTCAACTGAGCGCTCCCCAGGAGCTAACATGGGCGCATGGTGGCTGGCACAGAGTGGCATGTGCGCTGCCACCACGCCACCACCGTAGCGAATGGAACAGCGGGTGGCTTTGGGCAGGGTGGGGGCTTTTGGTGGGGACGCCGGCAGGGGAATTGGCGCCCTGCTAGTATGTCCGCCCTAGGTGAGATACTAACAGGCCTAGTGATAGGGCCGGCCCTGCATATGATTTATAACCCATAGAGTTTCTGCAGCCCAAACACTGGTCTCCAGGTCTCACCTGCTTATTGGCAACCTGATTGGCCACCATGATTGTATTTCTTGGATGGAGCCTTCAAGCAACCAGCAGCATTCAGCATGATGGAGATTTGCAATAAAGTACGGATCCTATCAGATCAGCTTTCTCCTTGCAGATCCCCAAATCTCTTCCCTCTTCCACTCAGTAGAGCGCTCACTAGATGGGGCAGCCATATTTCCAGGCAGTGCTTTAAAGAAATGAATGGGAAATCTGCTGTTTCCATGTGACAAATGCCGACCTTCTGTTCTGCTCCCAGCAAGCCCCTTTTGTGTGTTTTAGTCCCCATGAATTATTAACCTCAGGAATGAATAAGCGGAACGAGGAGTGTGATTTTCAGAGTTCAGAAGCTTTTACCTGTTTATAATGACTCCTTTTCATCTGTAAAGAATCACTTCCTTTTTGGCTCCCCCAGGGCACCCCGCCGGGCACACGATAGCTAATGGAAGCCACCCCGAAGAATCACTCAGACAAGGGGGGGGGTGGCTGTGATCTTCTGGAATTTACCCTGAGCCAAAGAGAATCTTGGGTAGGTAGCAGTGTTCCCTCTGAGCTGAGTTAGTGTGAGCCAGCTCACAGTTTTTTTAGCCTCCGGCTCACACATTTTGGTCATAGCTCAGGAAGGATGGGGCTCCAGCGCAAACGAATTTATGCAACAGCCAAATGGCTCGCTCACAACTTTAAGGCCAGTAGCTCACAAAGTAGAATTTTTGCTCACAAGACTCCACAGCTTAGAGGGAGCATTGGTAGGTAGGTGAATATGGCTGTGAGCTCCATCAGTCTGAGAGGGGGGCATTCGTGGGCTGATTATTTATTTATTTATTTATTTATTTATTTTATATTCCACCGTACCCCGCACGCGGGCTTTTGACCAGCTATTATTCATTCCGAAAAATAGCATCTTGCTTCCCTCATCGCCCCCAATTGCAGAAACAAGTGTGAGTCCATTAGATTTATCTTATTTACATCTGGAGACTCGGGGACACAGTGCCTGGGGAGGGTGGAACTTGGGGAGGATGTGATGTCACCTCTGGGCAATGCTCTAGGAATTTCCTTTAATCTCTGTGGTAAAGGCAAAGAGAGGGGGAATTCCTAGAGTGTCAATATGGAGGCCATTTTCCCTCCTCCACACCTCCGTTTCTCAATGGCGGGAGATCGGGGCTGGGGGCAGGGAATTCTCTGCCAGGCCCACTCCTCCACATGCAGCTGGTGGGTGACCTTGGGCAACCCCAGTGCTTTAAGTTACCGTAAGTCAGAAGCAACTTGACGGCACTTAACACACAGCCAGCTTGGTGTAGTGGTTAGGAGTGCGGACTCTAATCTGGGAGAACCCGGTTTGATTCCCCACTCCTCCACATGCAGATGCTGGGTGACCTGGGGCAAGCCACAGTTCTCTCAGAGCTGTTCTCTCAAGAGCAGTCCTTGAAAGAGCTCTCTCAGGCCCACCTACCTCACAAGGGTGGCTGTTGTGGGGAGGGGAAGGGAAAAGAAGATTGTTAGCCACTCTGAGACTCTGAGTGAACGGCAGGGTATAAATCCAATCTCTCTTAAAGGTGCCACTGGACTGTTTTGGATTGCTAGCTATTGGGCGGGGGGGGGGAATGCGCAGATCTGCCCTCACAGAGGAGGGAGAGCTGGT
>NW_015165856.1:69488-76183 GCF_001447785.1 Gekko japonicus | reverse complement strand
TTGGTAGCTGTTGGGCGGGGGGAAACGCACAGATCTGCCCTCACAGAGGAGGGAGAGCTGGTACCTGAATAAAACTTGGTCTTAAAGGTGCCACTCCTCCTCCTTCCTTCTTCCTCTTCTTCTCCTCCTCCTCCTCCTTCTGCTTTTCCTCCTTCCCCTTCTTCCTCCTCTACTTGTTATCCCTAGTCTTTCCCCCCCAACTTTGGTACCCCAAGAGGAGCTTAGCCCCCGCCCTCCTTCCTCCTGGACGGGCTGCCTTGGGATTCACCCAGGGGAAGCAGGTCAGGCTGAGACTCTGTGACTGGTCCCAGGTTACCCCGTGACCTTCCATGGCACAAGGGAGAGTTCAAGGCCCGGGTCTCCCAGATCCAATCCAGCACTCCGACCACTGCACCACACTGGCTTATAGGGTTGCCAACTCCTGCTTGGGAAATACCTGGAGATCCGGGGGTGGGGTGGAGCCTGGGGCGGGCAGGACTTGGGAAGGGGGTGGGTCATAATGCCAGAGAGTCCACCCGCCAAAGCTGCCATTTCCTGCAGGGGAACATCTCTGTATTTATTTATTTATTTAAGGCATTTTTACCCCGCCCTCCCCGCAAGCGGGCTCAGGGCGGCTTACAGGGGGCACAAGCCCAGCATAAAACCCAATAAAACAGTAAAATAACAATTGTAATAATAGCAATAACAACAAATAACAATAAAGTGCTTCATTAGACAGATGGTCTTGCGTAGTTATCTTCCGGTCGAGATGGTCTTGAGCCTGGGGATCAGTTGTAATTCCAGGGGATCGCCCACCTGGAGGTTGACTATCCTACCTATTGTCAGAACCCACAGCCAACAACGAAGGACACATAAGAGAACATAAGAGACGCCAATGTTGCATCAGGCCAAAGGCCCATCCAGTCCAACACTCTGTATCACACCGTGGCCAGAAATACCAGGGGCCATCAGGAGGTCCAGCAGTGGGGCCAGGCATTCAGGAACGGAAATACTTTTATTGCAGAGCTATAGATGCAGTAACATAGGCACCGTTAAGAATGGCGGCGGCCCCATGGGCATAATAGGATATAGGGTATTTGTATGCAACCCCCCCCCATAGCACTGGCCAATTAGGCACCCTCCCGCGCGCGGGATAAAGCTTGGAGACCGTTAGGTAGCGAAGGCTGAGAACCAACACTCTCCCACGGCACCTAGGGCAATCCCAGACACCACAACACCCTCCTGCACATCTGTATAGATAAGCATTTTGGCGCAAAGCAGAACAAGCACAGAAAGGAATGCAGTAGCAATTAACCAGATACAGACTGAGCTCCCCAACCCCCATGGCAGCGTAGCTGACACCTATGACGTTAAATGATATCTCTTACTAAGATGACAGCTTGTCCCACCTCGCCATCTAATCGAGGATTTGCTCTAGCCAAGACACAGCAGCATCTAGCTCCCTAGATGATGATGAAGAAGAACAAGAAGAAGAGGAGGAGGAGGAGATTGGATTTATACCCCACCCTTCACTCGGAGTCTCAGAGCAGCTTACAAACTCCTTTCCCATCCCCTCCCCACAACAGACACCGTGTGAGGCAGGTGGGGCTGAGAGAGCTCTTTCAGGAAATGCCCTTTCAAGGACAGCTCTGACAGAACTATGGCTTGCTCAGTGTCATCCAGCATCTGCAAGTGGAGGCTTGGGGATGAGTGTTCTGGGATGGGTAAAATCCAAGTCGGGCCATGGCACAATAGCAGAATTTCTGCTAGGGTTGCCATATCCTACCTGGCTGCCGGCAGGGGGCTCCAGGGTCTGTCCCGGGATCTTCTGGCGCACACGCATTGCCTGTGCGCTGTGATGACCTCACCCGGAAGTGACATCATCATGTCATGACATTGAGCTGCGGTGGCTCAAGTGGTTAAGATGCCGAACTGCAGGCTGTGGACGGTCGGTAGTTCAGCAGTTCGAGACCCAGGTGTGCCGCATGACGGAGTGAGCTCCCGTCTCTAGTTCTAGCTCCTGCCAACCTAGCAGTTCGAAAGCAAGAAATTGCAAGTAGATTAATAGGTACCACTTCGGAGTCCACTGTGGAGTCCACATCTGGAATCCTGTGCCTTTTCCCGCACGATGACTTCCCTGCGAGGTGCATGGAGGATCGCCCGGCCTCACCCACACTTTTGCAGCGTTGCCGTCTCGGGTTCCCCTGCCGGTGCCCGCTCCAGGCGGCACCCTGAGCAGCACTTCTGGAATTGCCCACTCAGCCCTCCTCCAGGAGATCTCACCTCCTTTCCCCCCAGCCATTCCCATTAGTGGCTCAGGCTGGGGGGGGGACGACGACTCCCTTGCCTGTGCTTCTTCCTCCTTCTCCCTCCACTCCAGGCATTGGTGAGGCCACTTGTCGGTCACACAACACACACATCCCTCCCCTAGCATGCGGGATCGCCTCTTCCATCTGTGAAAAGTACTGGAGTTCCAGGCGTAGCATGGTGAAATCAGCTCACGTTTATTGATTACATTGGAAAACAAAAGATAAACTAGCCGGTCCGCAGCCAGCTTATATTCCAGTCTACACGCACACCCAACACACACCCCTGATTCCCGTGACAGGTTCTATGTACACGTCCTCATTCCCCATAGGTTCCCATCCGGATCCGTGCGAACCTATTGGTCTGCTCTAGGATCCGAGCTGGCTATTGTTCTAGGACTGAAGGTCAGAAGGTCTGCAGGACTGCATGGTCGGGCCCACGCGGCAGTGGCCATCTTGATACACAACGCTCTGCAAACATGGGGGGAGTCACCTGCCTCTCCCTGGTTGCAGAACTTTGAAGAAAAACTCCCTCTTAAGTTTGACCAGGAGATGGTCTTGCGAGATTGGACCTGTGATCTTAGGCAGCCCCTGTTTCACCGACAGGCATGTAGCTGCTTTGGAGCTCAGGGGGAGGAGAAGCCAAGGCTCCGGTTGGGGACCTGGAAGAAATGTTAGGGGGCCGGGCCCCGTGGGCCCTGTGTCAGCTAGGGGCTTGCCTCCAGGTGACAGACATCAGTTCCCCTGGCGAAAATGGCTGCTTTGGAAAGTGGACTCTGTCATTCTACCCCACTGAGGTCCCTCTCCTACCGAAACTCTGCCCTCCCTAGACTCCACCCCCACAAACTTCCCGGAATTTCCCAACCCAGAGATGGCAACTCAGCAGAAGTGAGCCAGATTCTATTAATTTCTCTCTCACGTCCAGGGGTCATTTCCTGTGGGAGCGCACAGGAGCGAAGCTCCGGCAGTAAGGAGCCCAGGGGGCGGGCACATGCAACAAGCCCCGCCCCCTGCTCCCAGCAGCCCTCAGTCGGGCCACGAGGAGCAAGAAGCAGTCCAAAACAGTCCAGTGGCACCTTTAAGACCAAGTTTTATTCAGGTACAAGCTCTCCCTCCTCTGCGAGGACAGATCTGCACGTTCCCCCTCCCCCAATAGCTAGCAATCCAAAACAGTCCAGTGGCACCTTTAAGACCAAGTTTTATTCAGGTACAAGCTCTCCCTCCTCTGCGAGGACAGATCTGCACGTTCCCCCTCCCCCAATAGCTAGCAATCCAAAACAGTCCAGTGGCACCTTTAAGACCAAGTTTTATTCAGGTACAAGCTCTCCCTCCTCTGTGAGGGCAGATCTGCATGTCCCCCCCCCTCCCCAATAGCGAGTGATCCAAAACAGTCCAGTGGAGCCTGAGCGGTGGGTGTTGCCTTCTGACACACTTCCGGTGATGTCAGGGGGTGTGGCCTATACAAATAAGTTGTGCTAATGAGTCATGCTAATGAGCTCCTGCACCTCTTTTTCTACAAAATGACCCCTGCTCACGTCTCACTGTGCTAAACACTGTACCAAAATTAAAATTTAGACTTACAGCAGAACGAAACGCTGCACACAAGGTGAAGGAACCAGAATGGAAAAGGACTAGCAGGCCAAATGCCAATGGGGAGAGGAAGGAGAGAGGCCACGAAAGAAATGCAAGAGTCGGGGAGAGAGTTTTCAATGAGGCCTTAAAGAATGGGATGAGAAGAATGCAGCCAGGTGGACGACAGAAGGGCCGGGGAAGCGCGCGGAGTGACAAGATAAGGAGAAGAAAGCCGAGAAATAGTGCAAAGGGAGAGAGGAGGCCGGAAAAGAAGATTGGTATTGGACCAGCAGGGAGTCCGGAGAGGATTGCGAAGAGGAAACCGAAAGAAGAGAGAGAAAACATGTGCCAGAATGAACAGAAATCTGGCAAGGAAGGGAGATCTAAAGAGAAAGAAGAGGATCGTCTGGGGGTTGGGGTCTGATCCCCCCCCTCCAGGAAAAAAAAACAGCTACACGGTACAAAAGGAGAAAGAGCTCATTTCTTCTGAGTTCTCCGCTGCAAGAGGGAGAGAGGGAAAAGAGCTTGGGGTGGGTAAAGGAGAGGGAGAATTCGCTCAGCTTCTGACCCCCCCGCCCCCCCGCTAAATTTGCTGCGTTACCGGGTAGTGCTCATCAACTCGTGTGGGGGGAGGTTGTGGGGGGAGGGCAGTGCCCCATGAGAAAAAAAATCACTACCCCTCACTACCCAAAGTTGTCTCAGAGTAGCTTACAAACTCCTTTCCCTTCCCCTCCCCACAACAGAAACCCTGCGAGGTAGGTGGGGCTGAGAGAGCTCTTGACAGAAACTGCTCTTTTCCAAGAACAGCTCTTATCAGAGCTACAGCTTGCCCAAGGTCATCCAGCCAGGTGCAAGTGGAGGAGTGAGGAATCAAACCCGGTTCTCCCAGATTAGAGTCCGCGCACTTAACCATTACACCAAACTGGCTCTGGTATACTTGCTTGGGGTGTCAAATGGGTTTGAACCAGACCGGAACACATGCCAAAAGCAAAGCGGTGATTTTGACCTGTGACTCTCACCTGGCACAGACTAGCAATCATCGAGGGAGTTCTTTTTTTGTCCCAGAATTAACCAGATTTTTTGGGAGACTGGAAAGACATGACAAAAGAGAGCCGCTGATAGGGAAACAGGGATGCCATTTGCAATTCCAGCCTGCAAACGCCTCATCTTTTATTTCCTTTCCCCATCAGCCTGTCAGGAAGTCAAGAGCTTTCAGGCTCATTGACACCCATAGCAGTCTCTCTGTTAGCAACTGACGCCTGCGATCTGGGCTCTCGTGTCCTCAAATCTGCATTTTTTCAATCAATAAGAACGATCTCCATTGTTCCTCATTTGCATGAACGCCATCGTGACCTAGAAGTCGGCTGGAAACAGCAACGCTCCCTGCTTCTTAAGAGCAGGCAGGGTCGATCTTTTGGACAATGGGGGTGAGGGTGTGTGGTGCTTTTTAAAACTGCGTTTTGGAAACTTGAGATCCACCGAAGAGTCTGAGAATTTTTAAAAGCTGGTTTGGCATCTAAATTAGGGTTGCAAAAGCCTGGCAGCTGTGGTAAGAAAATTTAGGAATATGGGTTTGGGTTTAAAATGAACCAAACAGTTTATGAAATCCATGTAGGGGGCATTTAAATTTCTTAGGGGGCACTGGCTAATCAATTTAATTTGGGGGAGAAGGCTGCGACACCCTGGGCTAGATGGGAAGTCAGGGGGCCTTGCAAGCAAGTCGGGGGGGCTAGCCCCGATATGTCCCACTGTAGCTATGGGCCTGCTGGCAACATTGCCACATCACTACATCACTTCTGGGGACAATGTGGAAGTGACAATGGGTAGCTCTAGGAATCACTGGAAACTCTGTGGTAAAAACATACACAATGGGTAGCTCTAGGGAACACTGGAAACTCTATGGTAAACTGGTGATTCCCGGAACTACCTGTTTCCAGTGATTCCTGAAGCTACCCGTTGTCTCTTCCAGGTACCCAGGAACCACAGGAAACTTTATGGTTTCCAGTGCTTCCTAGTGATTCCGAGTACAACCTGGAAGTAGCATTCTGCTACAGCGGCTATGTTAGCCGAATTGCTCCTTAAGGGAAACAGTCGGTACAGTTATTATTATCGGGATACTTCCGTCTATGTTTACGGAGGATGGCACTGTTTCCGAGGTTCCCAATGAAAGACTGAGGCATACTTCCTTAATAATAATAATAGTTTACTGACACAATTCACTCACGCCCCCTGCTTCCGGCTGCCCCGCTTCCAGCCCTCATTCAGCCAGGAGGAGGCAGGAGAAGAGGCCAGGGAGGGCCTTGGCAGGGCTTCCTCACACTCCTGCTGGCCTTGCCGGGCCCCTGGTGTCAGGGGGTGTGGCATATGCTAATGAGTTATGCTAATGAGTTCCCCTAGCTCTTTTGCTACGAAATGACCCCTGATCGGGATACTTCCGTCTATGTTTATGGAGGATGGCACTGTTTCCGAGGTTCCCAATGAAAGACTGAGGCATACTTCCTTAATAATAATAATAATAGTTTACTAGCGCAATTCACTCAATTTCACACAACATTTGCAAACACACAAGACTAAGAAATTAAGAAAGATTACTACAGCACAGTTGCAATTTGCAGGGAAATGATGGTTGATGCTCTGGGTTATAATTACCTAACTGCAACTGCGTGGCTCCAAACTTCCAGCGAAGGGGTAGGGATGGGGAGAAAATTGGAAAAGAATGGCGAATGGACTCAGACCAGCTAAGACCACGTGCCAAAGAGACTCTAGCTGCGCAATTCTAGAGTGTAAAGAAGGACGGGTAGGATATGGGATAGCAAGCTTGGCTTAAGAGGAAAATCA
>NW_015165856.1:66818-69327 GCF_001447785.1 Gekko japonicus | reverse complement strand
CCCCTATGACACTCAGGTTCTGTCATAGCCAAGAGGTTAGCGATTGGCTACTATATTTTTCTGGGTGGACCAGGAAATTGGAGGACAATTTGGAATCTGGTTGCTAACTCAATCAAGACACCTGGGAGAGGGGTGTTCGTATGCATATAGGTGACTCATGTCCATGCGGCCAGGCTGAATATCGGGTCGTTGTGAGTAGGCGCAGCTTCGTAGATGCGAGGGGGAGGGGGCCCTGGATGTAGGTGGCCATGTGGCTGGTTTGAAATGGTGTTTTCTGCTTGCTGCGACCACGTGCGTTGATCTATGGCGTGCAATAGACACGGGAACACCTCTGGAGTAGCAAACATTGTAAGAACACGGTCTTCGGTAGGCACCCTCAGAGGTCATTTCGGGGGGATCGCGGGGGATCGCAGTTCCCCCGGGTGAGGTACGGGGGGCGGGGCACATGACAAAGCCCCGCCCCCCGCTTCCGGCCGCCCCACTTCCGGCCCTCATTCAACCAGGAGGAGGCAGGAGAAGAGGGAGGGTAAGTTGCTTCCTCCCTGCCTCTCCCCAACCCTGCCTGCCTGGGGCCAGGGAGGGCCTTCGCGGGGCTTCCTTGCACTCCCACCGGCCTTGCAGGTCCACCGCCGGGCCCCTCATGGGGCTCTGCAGTGGAGCTGCAAGGGCGGCGGCGGTGGCCGGGACCGTTGGGGGCGGGGTTGTGGCCTTATGACACACTTCCGGTGATGTCAGGGGTGTGGCATATGCTAATGAGTTATGCTAATGAGTTCGACCCCTGGGAACCCTCAACGGGAGTTCTCAGCATGTCAGTTTCAAGCACAGTCCGTTTGCTGGCGCACTTCATCAGGTAACAGTGCAACACAGTCCATAAAAACACCATAGCAGGCTTGCGGGCTAACAGCTAGGAGAATTTCTGTTCCCCTCCTCCGCCCCAATGCTGCTCTGCGCAACCCCAGGTCTAATACAGGCCTGCACACCGTGCTCCACTAAACTGAAACCATTCCATCAGCACCTTAATGGGGCCTGTCAGATTTTTGACAAGCCACCTGTTTTTATAGTCCAAACTGGCAGGGGGAGAAAAATATGGGAGGTTTATTGTGTCCTTGGAGGGCTGTGTTCCCTAGGTCATTTCAGAAGCCGAACTTCCTGATTTGATAAAATCACCTCAATAAACACCAGAGGAAGAAGAAAAGAAGAGATTGGATTTATACCCCGCCCTTCACTACCCAAAGGAGTCTCAGAGCGGCTTACAAACTCCTTCCCCTTCCCTTTCCCACAACAGACACCCTGTGAGGTAGAAGAAGATATTAGATTTATACCCCACCCTTCACTACCCAAAGGAGTCTCAGAGCGGCTGACAAACTCCTTTCCCTTCCCCTCCCCACAACAGATACCCTGTGAGGTAAAAGAAGAAGAAGAAATTGGATTTATACCCTGCCCTTCACTACCAGAAGGAGTCTCAGAGCGGCTGACAAACTCCTTCCCCTTCCCCTCCCCACAACAGACACCCTGGGAGGTCGGTGGGGCTGAGAGAGCTCTGACAGAAACTGCTCTTTTTTCAAGAACAGCTCTTATCAGAACTACGGCTTGCCCAAGGTCACCCAGCCAGGTGCAAGTGGAGGAGTGGGGAATCAAACCGGGTTCTCCCAGATTAGAGTCCGCGCACTTAACCACTACAGACACCAAATTGGTGTCTCCCGTGCTATGCTGGGGATTATTAGGAAGGGTATTGTAAACAGATCAGCCAATATCATAATGCCCCTATATAAATCAATGGTGCGACCTCATCTGGAATACTGTGTGCAATTCTGGTCACCACACCTTAAAAAGGATATTATAGCTTTGGAAAAAGTGCAGAAAAGGGCAACTCGAATGATAAAAGGGTTGGAACACTTTCCCTATGAGGAAAGGTTAAAGCGCTTAGGGCTCTTTAGCTTGGAGAAAAGACGACTGAGGGGTGACATGATCGAGGTTTATAAGATTATGCATGGGAAAGAGCAGGTAAAGAAAGAGGTACTTTTCTCCCTTTCTCACAATACAAGAACCCGTGGGCACTCCATGAAATTGCTGAGCGGTCGGGTTAGAACGGATAAAAGGAAGTACTTATTCACCCAAAGAGTGATTAACACATGGAATTCACTGCCACAGGAAGTGGTGGGTGCTACAAGCATGGACAGCTTCAAAAGGGAATTAGATAAGCATATGGAGCAGAGGTCCATCAGTGGCTATTAGCCACAAGGTATAGATAGGGACTCTGGGGCAAGTGATGCTCTGTCATCTTGGTGCTTGGGGGGGTCAACAGTGGGATGGCTTCTAATGTCCTGGCCCCACTGGTGGACCTCCTGATGGCACCTGGTATTTCTGGCCACTGTGTGACCCAGAGTGTTGGACTGGATGAGCCTTTGGCCTGATCCGACATTGGCATCTCTTATGTTCTTATGTTCTTATGTGTGAAATGCTGAAGCAAATGAGGCTAGAAGGATAAGATCTAGGTCTGTCCTCTAAA
>NW_015165856.1:62918-66642 GCF_001447785.1 Gekko japonicus | reverse complement strand
CCGTGCTGATTTAAGTATCCACACGGAGGGGGCAAGTTGGGAATTAGATATATAGATATGGAGCAGAGGTCCATCAGTGGCTATTAGCCACAAGGTATAGATAGGGACTCTGGGGCAAGTGATGCTCTGTCATCTTGGTGCTTGGGGGGGTCAACAGTGGGATGGCTTCTAATGTCCTGGCCCCACTGGTGGACCTCCTGATGGCACCTGGTATTTCTGGCCACTGTGTGACCCAGAGTGTTGGACTGGATGAGCCTTTGGCCTGATCCGACATTGGCATCTCTTATGTTCTTATGTTCTTATGTGTGAAATGCTGAAGCAAATGAGGCTAGAAGGATAAGATCTAGGTCTGTCCTCTAAATTTTTAGCACACCGTCAAATAAGCTTCCCAGAACTTCTATGGTAGCCGGACCTTCCCATAGAGTTTCTGGCAATTCCTAGAGCTGCCCTTTGTCACTTCTGGGTTGTACCACAAAGAGATGTAGCGATGTCATGCCCACCTTCCATGTCTCCACCCCAGCCATCTTGTTGGTTGCCAGGCTGAACCGACTGATGCCCAGCATAATCATCAAATGCCCCCCTCCCCAAAAGGTAAAGATCATTAAAATAAATACATAGAACATAAAAATAACATTCCTGATAAGGCATCCTGGAAGCAGACGGCGACACTTTGAAACTGCATAATGGCACATATCAGCTGTGCATGATTTGTTGTCCTGACTTCATGGGACCAATAGAGTCTATATCCCATAGCCTATGAGGTGAAGGAACCTTAAAGGGATGGGTTCAACATTTGCTTCATATTGTTGCCCCCCCCCATAGGAGAAAGCCTAGGAGAAATATAGAAATAGACCTGGAAGGGACCCCAATGGTCATCTACTCCACCCCCCACAATGCCGGAAATTCACCGGTACCTGCCCCCTTCTCCCCCAATGACCCCTACTCTATGCCCAGAGGAAGGCAAAAAACACACCATCTAGGAATCCATCTGTCCTATATATCGGAAAGTGGAGTGATTTCAAATGCCAAATGACATTAGCAGGCAGATGGCCATAGCAGGTGTGTTTGGATTCAATGCGATATGCAGAGAGGTCGTAGGCATGGAGAAATCAGCATTAGTAATGAGGCAGGAAACCTAGGTCTTGATTCGGTCCAAGTGGGTTGCACACAAAATGAGTTCCCAGCCAACTTTGCCTTGATTTTTTTTTACTGCAATTTAAATCACTGTGTAAAGCAGCTTTGCCCCTGTGCAGTTTGTGGTAAAGGGCCAGGGCATGCCTTGGTTGTAAGGAACAACTAACAAACTTGGTTATGGGTTCAATTCTAAGCAGGTCTGCCTGGAAGGGAGCTCCATTTGATTCGATGAGGCTTAATTCCAGGAAAGCCGTTTTTAGGATTGCAGCCTAAATGTTTTTTACTGGAGAGGGGGGCATGTCCATCGGGGTCATAGCCAGGTCATCACCTTGTCAAGCACAAAACTACATACAGCTTATCCCCTTTCTGCAGCTGCACAGTTGAATGCATCCTTTATGCATTGGATGAGTTGTCGTAATTTAACACTTGCATCATCAGTAGCATCCATTTGTAAAAGTTACTGCAAGTTCATGGACAAACACAGAAGACCCCAAGAGACATCGCAGTAGTAAGTCTCAATTTTTAAAATCTTAGAATTATTTTTCCCTTAAGTTTTAACAATGCCTCTTTGAACAAGCAGACACGGGGGTGGCAGCCAGTGGGGCAGGAGCTGTGAGAAAACAGTCCAATCATACACATTGAATCCACTGAATTTGTTTGGACATATCCAAACAGTGCAGCGAACCATCACCTCCGTGGTCATGGCCAGCGAGCTGGAGATCAGATGAACTGTCGGATGATCAAGCATTACTAAAGGGGTCATGGTGTGTGTGTGTGTGTGTGTGTGTGTGTGTGAAACCCTGCAAGGAGGTCACCAAAAATGTGCGATGTTAGAATTGAAGTGTGTCTGTTCAACCCCAGCCTGCTTTTCAGGCTGGGAAGCATGAAACTTGAGCTCAAACTGAACATGTAGTCAGCCTTCTCAGTAAACAAATCTTCATCCTTGTAAATTCACAGCATGTTTTCCGTCTATCTCCCATGGGAAGGAAGGGTAATATTTGTTTACCCTTCTTCAGATAAAAATGTGCTGTCCGCGAACGTTGCTAATGCAAAGTGATGGCACAAAATGAATGATGCTTCGCTTTTTGTAAATGATAGGCATGAAAACTGAACGTGTCTTGCTCCCGGGGGCTGAGAATATGGACCTGAGAGCCAAGTTTGTTAGCTCAAGAGTCTGGGCTATGACATGGGGTACTGTGACTTGAACGAGGGGCAGTTTGCCAGTTGTGGCATCTACTGTCATTGCAAGACTGTGATCTGGCAACTCTTAGGGGACAACAAGGACCAGGTTGTAGTATGTACAGTGGGGGGTAGATTTTGACATACTGATTTGATTGAACCCGCCGGTTCTTTCCCCACCCCCACCCCTGCTCTCCAACTCTTGACCTTGAGCCAGTTTGGTGTCGTGGTTTAGTGTGCGGACTCTAATCTGGGAGAGCTGGGTTTGATTCCCCACTCCTCCATTTGCAGCTGCTGGATGACCTTGGGCAAGCCATAGTTCTGGCACAGCTGTTCTTGAAAAAGAGCAGTTTCTGTCAAGAGCTCTCTCAGCCCCACCCACCTCGCAGGGTGTCTGTTGTGGGGAGGGGAAGGGAAAGGAGTTTGTAAGCCGCTCTGAGACACCTTTGGGTAGTGAAGGGTGGGTTATAAATCCAATCTCTTCTTCTTCTTCTTTTACCTCCCAGGGTGTCTGTTGTGGGGAGGGGAAGGGAAAGGAGTTTGGAAGCCGCTCTGAGACTCCTTTGGGTAGTGAAGCGTGGGGTATAAATCCAATCTCTTCTTCTACCTCCCAGGGTGTCTGTTGTGGGGAGGGGAAGGGAAAGGAGGTTGGAAGCCGCTCTGAGACACCTTCGGGGAGTGAAGGGCGGGGTATAAATCCAATCTCCTCCTCCTCCTCCTCCTCCTCTTCTTCTTCTTTATTTATTTATTTTTATTTATTTTGGGATTTATACCCCGCCCTATCCAGTAGTTCAGGGCGGCTAACAAGCGGCCATGCCGAGTTCAAAATTTAAAACAATAAAACTTCTTCTTTAGCTTTAGAAAATGTAAAGGTTTGTGGTTATATCTTGATGAAGGCAGCTATGTCAACACTTTGGACACAGTCTTCTAATCTGGTGATCTCCTCCTCCAGTATATGGGTTGGATGCCCCACTCCCCCACATGCAGCTGCCGGTGTGACCTTGGGTCAGCTCCATTATATCCCACTAGGAGTAAGGCTCGTTGTGGAAATAAATACAATGGGATCTAGAAAGAGGCTCTGGGAGAGTGCTCTGGCTTTGGGCAAACAGTGTCAGTTTCAAACGACGGCTGAGGGGTGACATGATCGAGGTTTACAAAATTATGCGTGGGACAAAGAGGGCAGAGAAGCACTTTTCTCCCTTTCTCACAATACGAGAACTCCTGGGCACTCCATGAAATTAATGAGCAATGGGCTTAGAGAAGATAAAAGCAAGTCGTCCTTCACCCAAAGAGCGATTAACCGGTGGGATTCCCTGCCGCAGGAGGTGGTGGCAGCTCCAAGCATAGACAGCTTCAAGAGGGGACTGAGTCCACGTATGGAGCAGGGGTCCATCAGTGGCTCTTAGCCACA
>NW_015165856.1:57167-62876 GCF_001447785.1 Gekko japonicus | reverse complement strand
CCAAAGGCTGGAGCCGCCATTCGCCAGTCCTGGAGTGTGTGAGGGGGAGCGAGGGGAGCGCCCGGGCTGGTTGCCATGTCGGGATTGCGGGCGGGGGGCAAGGCGGGCGAGCGGAGGCTGCCGCCGTCGCCCATGTTTGAGTGGGCGCTGGGGAAGGCAGCTCACCGAATCAATAGTGCCCTTGTAATCCTCTTCGTCAAGCAAAATGAAAATGGTGTCCGGTGAGGTACACAGTCGCAGCAGTTGTGGTGTGGGAGGGACCCGGGCTTTGCCTTCTGATTGGGGGCGATATACTGAGGAGCAGTTCCATCAGCCATTCACTAAGGGAGTGCATTTTAGAATTAGAACTTTGGCACCCACTACTCAAATATAATAAGGGAGAGAGGGGGCCATTGTAGTCAATGGCAAAAATCTTCTAACAAGTATTCAGGGGGCTGGGGAGAGGGGGTTTGAGGTAGAGGCACCACATTTGTACTGTAGCTGCTGGAGCCTCTCTCCAAAAGAACCCCCAAAGTTTGGAAAAGATTGTGCCAGGGGGTCCAATTCTAGAGGCATCCAAAGAGGGTGCCCCCAATCCTCCATTGTTTCCTATGGAAGGGGATTGGGAAAAGGCAGGCAGCAGTGTCTCCCAGAGAATCTCTGCACTAGAAAGTAAGTGAGGTGTGGTGGTGTGACAGGGCATGTTTGCAAAGCCAGCAGCAGAACCAGTGCAATGTGCCCTCCCACCAGAAACAGTGCCACTGTGGCAGTCAGTGCCCAAACCCAACAGGACTCATGTAAAATCTGACGATCTCTGGGGGGCATCTTTGCAAGGCCTGCAGCAGAACCAGTGCAATGTGCCACACAATCTCCAACCCGGGCTCTCTCAGCAGCAGGAACAGGAATGGAGTCAGCCAGCCAGAGATCCCTGCTTTTATGCTCTCTGGGCACACACAGAAGAATTTCAAAAAAGAACAAACTTCTGTGATTGGCCAAACAGCAGTATGCCAAATCCTACTGGCCAGTTCTCCTCCCCTGGGAAAGCAGCAAGCTGGTAGCTGAGCTTCAACATTATGAAGCCAGCAGCAACAACAGCCTTGCAAGCTGCAATGGCATTTCCTAATGCATTGCAGTGATTGGCTGCCTGTATGGTCCCTCTTCCCCCTCCCTCCTGGAAAGCAGAGCAAAGAATGGGAAAGAGAGAAAAACGGCAGGAAAAAGTTTAAAACCTCCCAGAGCCTGTATTCGGGAATGCCAAAAAAACCCACAACCCATAACCCCCGAATATTTTTGGGTTTTTTCAGCATTCAGAATTGGGCAGCCGAGTCAGCTCAGGGAATCTGATTTGGTATGCTAAATACACGGAAAATGCCGGAAAGACATTTTTTTGGGATTTTTTTAGTTTGGCTTTACCGAATGCAAACCCCTAGTGGTGACACTCTTGTTTTGGGGCTAAACTCTATGGTAAAATTGGGCTCAAAGCATGCAGTTTTGCCCAAAAACTAGAGCATCACCCCCCAATGTCAGCAACACTATGACATAACTTCTGGGCATGCACCAGAAGATCCCGGAACAGACCAGAAGCTTCCCCGCTGGAAGTCAGGTAGGACCTGGCAACTTTATGTTTTAGCAAGACTTTAATATTTTGTTGCAATCCATGAAAGACTGATTGCAGGTCACAGAACCCAGCTTTTCCTGTAGCAATATTGGCATGAATGCTGAGGAATTTTGAATTTTTTTACATCTCGAAAGGTTTGAAAAGGGTCAGGCACTTTGCTAGTCCTAGACCCAGAAGCCTCTCTGTATCTGTCTAGAAGTTATCTGTGCCTTCTTGAAGTCAATGAAGTTTGGAAGTTGGCGAGTTACAAAACTGTCTGGGCTTATTTTAGAATGCCTCGATCCTTCCCACGTTGCTTCCCGGTGATTGACATGACATCAAATATAATAATAATTATTAATAACGCTGATAGATAGAGAGCAGAAAAATCTGATTATTAATAGAGAGTTGCTGTCATCATTGATGTTCACATCATCAAAAGTGGGAACACAAGGAATTTTTAAAAATGGGTGCATCCTGGAAAAAGGTTTCTTAAAAAAAAAAGTGGAAAGAAAGTTAGAATCATAGAATTATAGAGTTGGAAAGGGCCCTCCAGGGTCATTTAGTCCAGCCCCCTGCACAATGCAGGGAATTCACAAATACCTCTCACCCCCACACCCCCAGTGACCCCTGTTCTGTGCCCAGAAGATGACAAAAATACCCTCCAGGATCCCTGGCCGAACTGGTTACCCCATTATCAAATTAAAGTTCCTATTATGGCATCAATGTACTTTGGGTTTTATAGTTATGGGTGAGAAGAAGGTTTCCTGCTCCTAAGCACTTACAAGCTAAGCTTTGAACAAGTAGAAGAAGAAGAGATTGGATTTATACCCCGCCCTTCAGTTGGAGTCTCAGAGCGGCTTACAAACGCCTTTCCCTTCCCCTCCCCACAACAGACACCTTTGAGGTAGGTGGGGCTGAGAGAGCTCTGACAGAAACAGCTCTTTTTCAAGAACAACTCTGACAGAACTATGGCTTGCCCAAGGCCATCCAGCCAGGTGCAAGTGGAGGAGTCGGGAATCAAACCCGGTTCTCCCAGATTAGAGTCCGCGCACTTAACCATGACACCAGACTGGAAGGATCTGATATGGGGAGAAGCCAAAACTACAGCGGAAGCCACCATCATTGGTGCTGTATGTATTATGGATTTATTCTTGGTTTTCATGTTTAATTACTCATTGTACATCCTTTTCTGTTGTAAGCTGCTGCGAGCCTTGCTTAGAAGGAAGGGCGGCCTAAAAATCAAATAAATGCATGAATCAATAAATCTGCTTGGCATGCAGAAGGTCCCGGGAGAGGGAACATTGGCCGTGGTGAAAGTAGAGGAAAGGGTCCGTGGCTCAGTGGCAGAGCATCTGCTTGGTGTGCAGAAGGTCCCAGGTTCAATCCCTGGTATCAGGTAGTAGGTAGTAAGTCATGTGAAAGACCTCGGTCTACGACCCTGGGCAGCTGCTCCCAGTCTGTGAAGACAATACTGACTTGGGTGGACCAAGGGTGCAGTTTGGAGAGGGAAGGGAGGTCTGCAGGATACAAAGCCGTACAAGTCCACCCCCCACCCCCCAAAACAGGGTTGCCATATCCAGGTTCAGAAATACCTGGAGATTGGAGGGTGGAGCCTGGGAAAGTGGGCTTTAGGGGAGGGGAGGATATCTGTAGGCTTAGTGTCACACAGTCCACCTTCCAAAGCAGCCGTTTTCTCCAGGAGACGTGGAATAAATGTTTCCAATAAATAAACAAGCTGTCTACATAGTCTGGAGACCAGTTGTCATTCTGAGGGGGGGGGCGTCTCCAGCCCCCCACCTGGAGGTTTGCAACCGTACCTTCAAAGCAGCCATTTCCCTCTACCCCTTCCAGAGGAACTGGCTTCTGCCATCTGAAGAACCGTTGTGATTCCATGAGATCTCCAGGCCCCACCTGGAGGTTGGCAACTGTGTTACAACATACTGCCACAAAGGTAAATAAATCCCTCTTTTTCTTCTCTCAGGGAAGAAGAACAACAAGAAGAGATTGGATTTATACCCCCTCCTTCACTTGGAGTCTCAGAGCGGCTTACAAACTCCTTTCCCTTCCCCTCCCCACAACAGGCACCCTGTGAGGTAGGCGTGTTTGAAGGAACTCTGAGAGAAACGGCTCTTTTTCAAGGACAGCTCTGACAGAACTGTGGCTTGCTCAAGGTCATCCAGCAGCTGTGAGTGGAGGAGTGGGGAATCAGACCCGGTTCTCCCAGATTAGAGTCCACGCACTGAACCACTACACCAAACTGGAAGGATCTGATATGGGGAGAAGTCAAAACTACAGCGGAAGCCACCATCATTGCTGCTGTATGTATTATGGATTTATTCTTGGTTTTCATGTTTAATTACTCATTGTACATCCTTTTCTGTTGTAAGCTGCTGCGAGCCTTGCTTAGAAGGAAGGGCGGCCTAAAAATCAAATAAATGCATGAATAAATAAATCTGCTTGGCATGCAGAAGGTCCTGGGTTTGAACCCTGGCATTTCCAGCTCTGGCAGCAGGTGATGAGAAAGACCTCTGAGGCCCTGGAGAGCCACTGCCAGTCTGAGTAGACAATACTGACTTTGATCAACTGGCGAGCCAGTTTGGTGTAGTGGTTAGGAGTGTGACCTCTAATCTGGGAGAACTGGGTTTGAATCCCCACTCCTCCACTTGCAGCTGCTGGCGTGACCTAGGGTCAGTCACAAGTTCTCTCAGAGCTGTTCTCTCAAGGGCAGTTCTCGAGAGAGCTCTCTCAGCCCCACCTACCTCACAGGTGTTACGGCAACAGCTTTATTTACAGCTGAGACCAACTAATTTTTAACGTGAGTTCTGGCCAGCTATACCAGGGTCGTGTCTGAACCCAGAGTCCCAGTAATGTAGACCACACGGGTGTTTTTCCAAAACAAATAATTTCTTTACTAAGCAATATCAAAGTCACACATACAAAATAATCAGTCTCTCAATTCGCATACACTCAAGGTTCCTTTAGAGTTACAGAAATAGAAATAAAATAGATTCTCAGTTACTTGGAGGTAGGTAGGTAGCTATTTCAATTTATACTCACCTGTGTCCAGAAGTCTTGTCTGTTGCAATGGAGAAATAAAGGGACAGAAAATAGTGTCTAGAAGTTTTATCTACATCACACTGTTCCAGAACCAGCCAGTCAAGTGTGTGTGCGTGCGTATAAGGGGATCTCTTTGGCTGCGCATCCCAAAGAGATCCGGTAAAGACAAAGAGTTTTAAAGCAGGAAAGGGGTGGGGTAGTAGAATGTGGCCAGCCAGAAGACTTGCAGCATGGTGTTTGTGTTGATGGTCTTTGTGTTTTATAGCTGAATCTCCAGGTGGGTGGCACCTTGCCAAACTGCAATCCCACCTACCTACAAGTCCATCCCATAGCTTTTCGCTATTGGTGCATGTGAGAAAGGGGCAGGTATGCTATGGGTTGGGTCAATATTTGAAATACTACACTCTATCTCATGGAGTAGCCATCTGGCCAGGTGTGAAATGTCGGCTTCCTGCATCTCCTTTGAAGTACAGATGAATCTTGGCTTTCCAAGGCATAAACAGGAAACTTGCAATACAGATGCAGATCAGGTCCATGTCCTGTGTGACATCTCGTCTCCTCAGCAATGGGGGAATTCTTTCTCTTGGTTGTTAACATAAGAACATAAGAGATGCCAATGTTGGATCAGGCCAAAGGCCCATCCAGTCCAACACTCTGTATCCCACAGTGGCCAGAAATACCAGTGCCATCAGGAGGTCCACCAGTGGGGCCAGGACATTAGAAGCCCTCCCACTGTTGACCCCCCCCCAAGCACCAAGATGACAGAGCATCACTTGCCCCAGAGTCCCTATCTATACCTTGTGGCTAATAGCCACTGATGGACCTCTGCTCCATATGCTTATCTAATTCCCTTTTGAAGCCGTCCATGCTTGTAGCTGCCACCACTTCCTGTGGCAGTGAATTCCAAGTGTTAATCACTCTTTGGGTGAAGAAGTACTTCCTTTTATCCGTTCTAACCCGACCGCTCAGCAATTTCATGGAGTGCCCACGGGTTCTTGTATTGTGAGAAAGGGAGAAAAGTACCTCTTTCTCTACCTGCTCTTTCCCATGCATAATCTTATAAACCTCAATCA
>NW_015165856.1:56662-56830 GCF_001447785.1 Gekko japonicus | reverse complement strand
AAGAGAGGGCCTTCTCTGTGTGGCACCAAACCTCTGAACTCTCTCTTTCTGTGGAGACTCATCTGCCCCCACCTGTTGCCATTGTTTGCCAGCGAGGAAGACTTTTCTTGTTTCCTTTGGCATTCCCTCAGTGATCCCTCCTTCCTGCCTACTGTTTTGTTTTGGTTT
>NW_015165856.1:55265-56206 GCF_001447785.1 Gekko japonicus | reverse complement strand
TAAGTGTGTGGACTCTAATCTGGGAGAACCGGGTTTGATTCCCCACTCCTCCACTTGCACCTGCTGGATGACCTTGAGCAAGCCATAGTTCTGGCACAGCTGTTCTTGAAAAAGAGCAGTTTCTGCCAGAGCTCTCTCAGTCCCACCTACCTCAAAGGGTGTCTGTTGTGGGGAGGGGAAGGGTAAGGAGTTTGTAAGCCACTCTGAAACTCCTTTGAATAGTGAAGGCCAGAGTATAAATCCAATCTCCTCCTCCTCCTCCTCCACCTCCTCTTCTCTACTTGCAGTCTGATTTGGCTACCTACCTGAAAAAATATGAATCAATAGTCTTGGCCTGTAGAACTGTAGGTTATCTTTGAGCAAAATGGTTTTTAAATAACGGGCACTTCTCTGATTCAGCTGTTGGTCTGCTTTGCATTCAGCGTCAGGTGCCAGGTATCCACGGATGCTAAAGACATTTGCCTTCAACATGCTCAGGCACTTGTTTCAGGTTAACGAGGTTGCTCTAACCCGAAGAGAAGTTCACTCACCGGGAGCTCTCGCTTCCGATCTCGCATTGGAAATCTATCCGTTTGTTCCGTCTGAAACAGTGGCTCCCAGAGGAACAATCGCTGCTGTAAATGACTCTTGCCGGGGTCAAAGTGAATTATGAAAATGGTAGATGAGAGCCCGGAGTAGCAGGAAGGTATTTACTCTCCAAAGGTGGGGAAAAATGATGTTGTAACTGTCACGAGCAAAGCAGTAGAGGCGGCTGTTTGAAGCTACAGCGGGGCAGAATGTCTTCGTCGAGCGAACGTTCTTGCCTGAAATTCCCGAACAGAAAGAGTGGGCAGTGTTTGATGTGTAAGTGGGATGGCAGAGAATTTATGGAAAATATGAACAGAATATGAACAGAGCCATGGGGGCGGGGGGGGGGAGAACTCGAGTGGCCAGGAGTGTTT
>NW_015165856.1:45258-54680 GCF_001447785.1 Gekko japonicus | reverse complement strand
TAGCTGTATCTGAAGAAGTGAACAGTGACTCACAAACGCTCATACCCTGCCACATACTTTGTGTAGTGGTTTGGTGTAGTGGTTAAGTGCGCGGACTCTAATCTGGGAGAACCGGGCTTGATTCCCCACTCCTCCGCTTGCACCTGCTGGATGACCTTGGGCAAGCCGTAGTTCTGTCAGAGCTGTCCTTGAAAAAGAGCAGTTTCTGTCACAGCTCTCTCAGCTTCCTCTACCTCACAGGCAATGTTCCCTCTAAGCAGTGGAGTCTTGTGAGCAAAAATCCTACTTTGTGAGCTCCTGGCATTAAAGTTGTGAGCCAGCGATTTGGCTGCTGCATCAGTTTGTTTGCTCTGGAGCCGTCCCTTCCTGAGCTGAGACAAAAATGTCTGAGCCGGAGGCTAAAAAACTGTGAGCTAGCTCACACCAACTCAGCTTAGAGGGAACACTGCTCATAGGGTGTCTGTTGTGGGGAGGGGAAGGGAAAGGAGACTGTAAGCCGTTCTGAGACTCCTTTGGGTAGTGAAGGGTGGGGTATAAAATAAATCCAATCTCTTCTTCTTCTTCTATGTCACAGCCTCACAGGGTGTCTGTTGTGGGGAAGGGAAGGGAAAGGAGTTTCTAAACTGCTCTGAGACTCCTTTGGGTAGTGAAGGGCAGGGTACAAATCCAATCTCTTCTTCTTCTTCTCTATATGTAAAGTAGTATTTCCTTTTGTCTGTCCTGAACCTACTGCCCATCAATTTCAAAAGCAGTTTCATGTGCATTCATTGTGGATCATTAGAAGAACACTGGATATTACTTGAAGCAGCAAAAATACCAAACATAGATATGGCACAAAAAAGCAACACTTGTCAACCTTGTGCTTAAATTAGTTGTGCTTGGAATGAACATTTCTTAGTTTCACTTCACACCCAGAGAGGCTGGTAGGAGGCAGCAACTTAACTCGAAATTCTACACAGCAGAAAAGAAGTGTTATTACTTGGTAAGAGTCGCTGAGAACTGCCAAATATTCTGGAGCTCCGACAGTTACCAACACTATCTGCAAGCACAAAATGATCCAAGGAGCTCAACTGCAAAAGAAGGTTTTGAGGAGCCTGTGAGATTCACAAAGGATTTAGGTTAAGGGTATAATTTGAAGAACAGGTAGCTGTCCAGGTAGCAGACTTAAAGCCCAGCCTATGGATGGGCATAAACTGCATTTTTGCGTCTGGTTCATGGTTTGTGGCGGAACCATGAACCGAACCGTGAACCGATATGTTGATTTTCGAACCAACCCAGTTTGTATCAGTTTATGATCCCTGCTTTCTGCTCCCTGCTGCTTTTTGCTGGGAACAGAAAGGAGGGGCTGAAATGGCTCTGAGCCATTTAAACCAAACAGCTGAATGGAGGGGAGCAGAAAGCAGGGGCTTAAATGGCTCAGAGCCATTTAAACCCCTGCTTTCAGCTCTTCACGAACCTCCACGAATTGCCCTAAAATTCGTGGAAGTTTGTGGTGGCTCTTTAGTTTGTGAACATTCATGACGAACTGTAGTTCATGAGCTGGTTTGTGCCCATCCCTAGCCCTAACCTGGATGGCCCAGGCTAGCTGAATCTCGTCAGATCTCAGAGAATCATAGAGTTTGATAGGCCTTCTAGTCCCCTGCTCAGTACAGAATCAACCTAAAGTGTTCCTTCTTGCTTGAAGACTGCCAGGGCGGGGGCGGGGGAGGCCTCATCCCTAGGCAGCAGATTCCGCTTCTAAACTACTCTTACTGTAAAAAAAAAAAAATCCTAATATCCAGCTGGTACCTTTCTGCCTGTAATTTAAACCCCTTCTTGTGAGTCCTATCCTCTGTTGCCAACAGGAAAAACTCCCTGCCCTCCTTTTAAATACTTAAAGAGAGCAATTGTGCCCACCCTCAACTTCGTCTTCTCCACACTGAACATTCCCAAGTCCCCCATCCTTTCCTTGGATCGCTCAGTCTCCAAGCATCTGATCATCCTTGTTGTTTTCTTAGAAACTAAACTGGGTTATTCCTGGTTAGTACGTTGATGGGGGACCACCAAGGAAGGCCAGGGTTGCTAGGCAGAGACAGGGAATGGCAAACCACCTCTATTCATCTCTTGCCTTGGAAACCCAATGGGGTCCCCATAAGTTGGATGTGACTTCACGGCAGTTTCCACTTCAGCGAACCTAACACCGCTTACATCATTTCCCTTCATCTTCCCGTTGTTCTAGAATTCTATTTTTTTTTGTACGTGTGTTTGTGGGTATGCACTGAGCAGTTGTACACTGCAAGGAGCAACCACGTGTGCCTTTGGTGAGCTCCTTAAAGTTCTCGTTGGTGCAGGCTGGGCCAACTATCAGCACATGCTGTGAGTGGAATGTTGCCTTTCCTTTTAGTTGTCCCCAGTGCTCCCCCCCCCCACACACATGAATGAATGGCTCTCTGCCGCCACGCCACACACACCCTCTTTTTGGCTGAGCAAAATATGATCAGAAATATACATAAGTGAAAACAGTTACACACAGCATGGCGTCTCGTCAGCAATGTCCCACAATAACAATGCTCTGCCTCATCCCTTATCCTCGCCTGCACCCAAATGAGGTGGGTATCGTTGCTGATTGCTTAAAGATGGATAAAGCAATAACCGTAATGAGTACAATCTCTCCAGTACAGGCGCGCAGAGAATAATTGGATGGGACTCAATGGAGCATGAGTAATTCGGGAGGGGGAGGGGGGAGGCAGGTTGGGAAGGGAGGGAAAGGGAAATATGAGCCTGGTGCCAGTCACCCACCACCCAGCGTGGTGCCCAGATGGGAAAGAGCTGTCGTCTGGGAGTTAGAGTGGCCAGTAGGGTTACCACATTCCAGGTGGCGCCTGGAGATCTCCCGCTGTTGCAGCTCATCTCCAGGTGACAGGGATCAGTTCCCCTGGAGAAAATGGCTGCTCTGGAGGGTGGACTCTGTGGGCTTATACCCTGCTGTGGGGTTATACCCATTAACCCTTCTCTGAATTTTCCACCCAGCTCTCCTATGGTGGTGGTGACCTTTTATTGATTTATCTCTTAGGAAAGACTGCAGAGGAGCAACTGAGTACCACTCTTGGGTCTTGGGAAACAGTCTAAAGGACTCTTTTTCTCCTTGTGTGTGTATGGGGGGGAGCATTCATTTATAGGTGTTTGAAGTGCCAAATGCTTTGGGCTTCAATCCAGAGGAGCCCATCTGTCGCCTGATCGGCACCCAGCTTTCTTGTGTGACATTGAACGAGCCTCTCTGAATTTTTGCCCTGCGCTGCATTTCACTCCTCTGTAACTCCTGTTTATTTAACGAGGAGGCTTTCTAAAATTAACTCTGGCATCGAAGCACGTGGCTTTCCGTGGCTTGTGGCTCCTTCGGTTCAGTTGCCTCTCCTTCCCCCCGCTACCAGGGAAGGATGCAAAATGAGACAATGCTGTCAAATAAAAAAGCAATCCCAGTAAATCCTATATAACAGTACACCGAGATTCTTTCGGCTCAGGGCTCCTATGCGTCGTTAGAATGCAACACAAAAAGCATCTTGGCTCGATCCATCCACTCCCCCCCCCCAGTCCCTTTTATCAAACAGGGGCTGATTCTGCATTAGCTTTTCCTTCCGTTGTTTTACAAAACCCACATTAGGACTGGAATTCCCCTCTGCATTGCATGCTGCTTTCACTCCCTTTGACCATCGGGTTTTTATGGTAGCCTCCACACTCCATGCCCCTTTCACTTTCTTTGACCATCGGGGTTTATGGCAGCCCCCACATTCCATACCATTTTCACTTTCTTTGATCGTTGGGTTTTATGGTACCTTCTGCATAGATTTATGGCCTTTTAGGGGTGATTCTGAGTCTGAAGTCAGTACAGCATTGCCCTGAAGTACTTGAATGTGGTTTTGAGCTGCACTTTTCCCTCCAAGTTGAGAAAATGTGGAGCAAATGTTAGATGCAGAATTGCCCAGGGATTAATAGAATGGGTGAGGGGGCTGAAATGAGGTGGGGGGAAGGGGTGAAATTACCCCCTTCTTCTCTCATTTATATATTCTTGCCAAAGAGGAAGGAAGGAAGGTTATTCTTTTCCACCCAGTATCCTCCAGACCCATGCAGCTGTTTGTGCATGTGGGTCCCACAACCCCAGGAATAAACTCACACAGCTGTATGTAAACCTGCATCGAGACGACTTTTGAACAGTGCTTGACTAATGCACATATGTGTAAGTAGTTATGTTGAGAGGGGGGGAAGGTGCAGGTGAACTGAAGAAACCACAGATGCATAACAGTGAGTGCAACAGATGCAAGCACATTGAAGAAACTGCACATGAGCAACAGCAATGTGCAACAGATGCAGGTGCACTGAAGAAATGGCACATGCACAACATTAATGTGAAATAGATGCAAGTGCATTTAAGAAACATCGCATGAACGGCAGTGAATGCAACAGATGCAAGTGCAGTGAAGAAACTGCACATGCAGAACAGTAATGTGCAACAGATGCAAGTGCACTGAAGGAATGGCACATGCACAACATTAATGTGCAACAGATGCAAGTGCATTGAAGGAACGGCACATGCACAACAGTAATGTGTAACAGATGCAAGTGCACTGAAGAAACTGCATGTGGACACAGTAATACGTAACAGAGGCAGATGAACTGAAGAAACTGCACATGTGCAACAGTAATCTGCAACAGATACAAGTCCACCAAAGAGACTACACATGCACACATCAATGTGCAACAGATGCAAGTGAACTAAACAAACTGCACATGGACACAGTAATGTGCAACAGACACAGGTGAACTGAAGAAACTGCGTATGTGCAACAGTAATATGGAATCTAAAAAAGACATACAAAAAAGCAGGATTCCTAATGTACCATTTCTACACTGGAAACAAGACCAGGCAATGTAGAACTCCCAAATCTAGGACTGTTCTGCAGTCCTTGGAGAAAGCCTGTTCCTAAAATGACATCTTGGGGGCTTGAAGGGAAATAGAAGAAGATTGGATATATACCACACCCTTCATTCAGAGCAGTTTACAATCTCCTTTCCCTTCCCTATACCTGTGAGATAGATGGGGCTGAGAGAGCTCTTTTGAGGACTGCCCTTGAGAGAACAGCTCTGAGAGAACTTGTGACTGACCCAAGGTCACACCAGCAGCTGCACATGGAGGCGTGGGGGAATCAAACCTGGTTCTTCCAAATTAGAGTCTGTGCTCCTAACCACTAAACCAAACTGGCTCTCATGTCACAGCAGTACTGACCTCCCTGAATGAGAAACCGGGGCATGACGGCACCTTTCAGGAAAACCCTGCGTAGATCACATGTTTCAGGCCTGGTATGGTGTAATGAGATAAGCAGTGGGATGTAGTGGTTAGAGCGCCAGACTAGGATCTAGGAGGTCAGCCCCTGTCTATAAGTTTGAACCTTACCTACTATTCCAATGTATTTGAAAAAAGTGTGCACTGCACACGAAAGCTCATACCTTGAATGAACCTTTGTTGGTCTTAGAGGTGCCCCCACTGGACTCTTAACTCTGTTCTACTGGTTCAGACCAACACGGCTGACGACCTGGATCTAACTTCTTTATAACCAGGGGTCATTTCCTACAGGAGCGCACAGGAGCGGAGCTCTGGCAGTAAAGAGCCCAGGGGGCGGGCACATGCAACAAGCCCCACCCCTCCTCCTTCTCTCCCTCTTTCTCTCCCTCTTTCCTTCTATTTCTTTCCTTTTTCTTTCTTTCTTTCTTTTCCTCCTTTTTCCCATATTTCTTTCCCTCCTTCTTTTCCTCTTTCCTTCCTTCTTTCTCTCTTTCTTTCTTTCTTTCTTTCTCTCTTTCTCTCTCTCTTTCTTTCTTTCTTTCTTTCTTTCTTTCTTTCTTTCTTTCTTTCTTTCTTTCTTTCTTTCTTTCTTTCTTTTCCTCTTTTCCTCTTTTCCTCCTTCTTTCCATCTCTCCCTCTTTCTTTCCCTCCTTCTTTCCTTCTCTCTCTCTCTCTCTCTTTCTCTGCACAGATCTATGTGAGGGCAGATCTGTGTGTTTCCCTCCCAGCTAGCAATCCCAAGTTTAAGACCAAGTTTTATTCAGGTACAAGCTCTCCCTCCTCTGCGAGGACAGATCTGCATGTTCCTCCCCCCAGTAGCTAACAATCCAAAACAGTTCAGTGGAGCCTGAGTGGTGGGTGTTGCCTTCTGACACACTTCCGGTGATGTCAGGGGGTGTGGAATATGCAAATAAGTTATGCTAATGAGTTATGCTAATGAGTCCCTGCACCTCTTTTTCTATGAAATGAGCCCTGTTTATAACTAAGCACAATCTGGTTTTACTCTTTCTGGGGAAGAGTTTGGTGCCATTCAAAAGCTTCCCTACTTTTACAGCAGCAAACATTTGTTCCAGGAAAAGAAACCTGTTTTATCTTGTTTGGATCTCTTGAGCGCATTTGTGGCTTTCAGCTCCAAAGTGCTTACGAAGCAGATCAGATCTGGTCTCAAACAGCAACAGAAGTTCGTTCTCCCATTGGCTTAGGGCGCTTTTGCTTGACAAGTCTATGATTATTTCTGGGGGACGTGTGGCTCGCTCTTGGTACACAAAGAAACCACCCCATTCACCGCAGGAAGAATGCCAAGAGGAAGTTGAACAGCAGCAGCTATTGAGTAACTCCCAAGGAATTCTGGGCTTTTTCAAAAGGGAGGGAGAAGAAAGGTGGCTGTTGACCAAACGTGGAGGAAACAGACTTCCGGCAAAAATGACAAAGGGCAAAAGAAATCTAAAGTTCCAAGCTGATTTTGCAGGAATTGTGGCGGTCCTGGAAGATACAAGTTCACATTTCTGCGAAACACCAATCACATGCCCCCTCAAAATAAGAGGTTTAGAGATGAGCCGGTGTTGAACTATGGCTTTCTGAGGGTGGATTTGGATCGGAAACTATTTTGAGTTGCCTGTTCACAACACAGCTGCTGCAAGAGATTATCAACAAATGACATGCCATATTAATAAGTCTTATTTTGACTATTCCTCCCCAGGAGATGAGTGTGCGGCAGCAAAAATACATGTTCGCACAATCGGCTTTGATTACGCTGACGTCCCGGCACGTTCCGAGCCTCATCATTTCATCAACCCTTCCACGCAGCTGACGCGATCTTTGAGATGGAACAGTATGTCTTTTCAGGGACTTTTGACCCCGGATGCATGACCAGTGTGTCCCAGCACAGCGGGAAGCAAATGGGCAAATTAAAGAAGGATGTCTGTTTTAGAGAGTTCTGCAGACGGAAGACGGACGTACTCGAAATGTCAGAGAATCTGGCAATGGTTCTAGTTTGACATCGAGGGGATGAGTTGGATGTACTTGGGAATAAAAATCGCTGGGTAGCTTTCGTGGTGCCCATCTCTGCCAGGATACCCACCGACATCTTTCTTTACACCCACCAACAGTGTTCCCTCTAAGCTGAGTTGGTGTGAGCTAGCTCAGTTTTTTTAGCCTCCGGCTCACACATCTTTTTCTTAGCTCAGGAAGGACGGCTCCAGAGCAGACTAATTTATGCAATAGCCAAATTGTTCACTCAGGGGTCATCTCGTAGAAAAAGAGGTGCAGGAGCTCATTAGCATAACTTATTAGCATAACTTATTTGCATATGCCACACACCCCTGACATCACCGGAAGTGTGTCAGAAGGCAACACCCACCGCTCAGGCTCCACTGAACTGTTTTGGATTGCTAGCTACTGGGGGGAGGGATGTGCAGATCTGTCTTCGCAGAGGAGGGAGAGCTTGTACCTGAATAAAACCTGGTCTTAAAGGTGCCACTGGACTGTTTTGGACCAGGGGGCCGGGGGGGGGGTTTCTACAGCTTACCTGGCTGCTTCTTGCTCTGACTGAGGGCCGCTGGGAGGAGGGGGTGGGGCTTGTTGCATGTGCCCGCCCCCTGGGCTCTTTACTGCCGGAGCTCTGCTCCTGTGCACTCCTGCAGGAAATGACCCCTGTGCTCACTCACATCTTTAATGCCAGCAGCTCACAAAGGAGAATTTTTGCTCAAAAGACTCCACAGTTTAGAGCTGGCCTATAGCTAATGTGGGCCCCACAGGGGCCAGCCTTCTAGTGTTTCTTCTGGGGTCCCTCCCTCCCGGGTTGCCCCCAAAGTGCCCCAACTTACTACCTGCACTGTGCTTTGATTTAATTAGCTGGCGGTCCCCTCCGCGAGGCTCACTCCCAAAAAATTCCCTAGCTACGGGGCTGGCTTAGAGGGGAAATTGCTCCAGAGCAAACTAATTAATGCAGTAGCCAAATCGCTCGCTCACAACTTTAATGGCAGTAGCTCACAAAGTAGAATTTATGCTCACAAGACTCCACAGCTTAGAGGGAGCATTGCCCAAGGTCATCCAGCCAGGTGCAAGTGGAGGAGTGGGAATCAAACCCAGTTCTCCCAGATTAGAGTCCGCGCACTTAACCCCTACACCAAACTGGCTCTGCTGATCTTTTCATGCACAAATAGCAATGGAAAATACAAGCATACATTTTACGAAGCAGTTTTGGCGTGCGGAAGCAGAGCACGGGCAAGAAAGTATAGGATCGCCGGTTCGATTCACACGCGTGAGTTGAAAACGCAAAATAAATGGTTTTGGAATCTTCCCTAGCGGACTGGCAGATGTTTCTCACTATGAGGGTTATTGGAGAAGAATTCCAGCCGTATCACAAGCCAGGGCTTTCCAATTACATCAGAAGCGTAGCAGTGATCTGAAAAAAGTAATTAGAGACTGATAATATGGCCGTGGGAAGGTTTCGTCACCCTGGGCACAGATCCAAACTCTTATGGGTGTTAATTGGGCAGGATATTAAAACTGTTAGGTAAAGGTAAAGGTTCCCTTCCTCGAAAGCCGGTCGAATCCGACTCTAGGGTTGCGGTGCTCATCTCCGTTTCAAAGCCGAAGAGCCAGCGCTGTCCGAAGATGTTTCCGTGGTCATGTGGCCGGCATGACTAAACACCGAGGTGCACGGAACGCTGTTACCTTCCCACCGAAGTGGTACCTATTTATCTACTTGCAATTTCTTGCTTTCGAACTGCTAGGTTGGCAGGAGCTGGAACTAGAGACAGGAGCTCACCCTGTCTTGCGGCACCTGGGTCTTGAACCGCTGAACTACTGACCTTCCACAGCCTGCAGTTCAGCGTCTTAACCACTTGAGCCACCGCTGATAATATGGCCGTGGGAAGGTTTTGTCACCCTGGGCACAGATCCAAACTCTTATGGGTGTTAATTGGGCAGGATATTAAAACTGTTACACATACAGATACCAGTTTCAGTGGATTTGTGATCTGCATTTGGTGGTCCCAGGTGGTCTCGGCTGGTTTTATTGCCGTTTGCGACAAGACCGCGATTCCCAAACTCCTACTTGGTATCAATGCCAAGGTTCCCCAGGCCAAAGTCGTGTCTTCCT
>NW_015165856.1:17475-44931 GCF_001447785.1 Gekko japonicus | reverse complement strand
ATGGTGGACAGCCAGGAGGGTAACAGTACGAGTGACCAGTCCAGTGAAGGGCTGGGTGTTTCTCCACAACAACAGGAGAGGGGAAGCAGAACCCATCCTGAGGCCCACAACCTCCAGATATAGTGAGGGTGTGTAGGGGACAGAGGAATGGTGTTTTGAATCGTGTTTATTTTCTGTGCCCAGGTTATGTTAATGTGTTTGTGTTTATTTTCTGTGCTTAACTTGTACATAGTTAAAATAAACCTTTCTGAGTTAAACAAGACCTGGTGTGCCTTGACCACCTAGTCCTCCCCGCTTAGCACGTTACCAGGGGCAAAGAGAGACTAGGGAACCCAAAACAGGCCCAAATCAGAGGTGTTGCCAACTCTCCAGGGGGTGCCCAAAATTGTGGTACCAACTTCCCAAAGTTGGGGAATCAGCCAGAGGGGTCTCACTGTCCCTCTAGGAAGGCGGTGTCAATTCAGTGAGTGGTAGCAGCGTGTAACGAAGGGATGTGTAACGAATGAATGCTCAGTGTCCCAGGACTGAGGGCGGGTTCCCGTTTCACGACAGGGATCACCAAGGTCATCTAGTCCAACTGCCTGTCATTGCAGCAACTACAGCTGTGATGTCCCGGACAAGTAGGTATCTAATCAATACTTACAAACCTCCAGTAACGAAGAAGCCACCACCCTACATGGGACGCTATTCCAGTGTCGAACACACCTCACCTTCAGGAAGTTCTTCCTCAAATTCAGTCAAAACCTCCTTCACTGCAGCTTATAGCCATCCATCTGAATCCTGTCAGCCAAAATGACTGAGAATATATCTGCCCCATCCTCTGCATGGCATCGGTTAAATACTGGGTTCAAGATGCATTGCAGTGAACTGCTCTACTTTATTTAGTGATTTCAGGCACAAGACTGAAGACTGCAGGGAAACTGCCCTGTTTAAGTAGCATGCAAAAGCCACACCCAAACACACCCCACTCCCAACTATAGGCTATTTATATAACATTGTCTCCTCATTGGTTACCTCTATTTGCATAACATTGCCTTCTCATTGGTTACCTCTAGAATCCTGGTGGTCTATTGTTCCAGACCTCCAAGCTCGGCCGGCTCTTATGGACAGATCTGGGAGATACCAGCCCCAATACATAACAGCATCCCTTTAGATATTGGCAGGTGGCAATCATTTCACTTCACAGGTGTCTCTTCTCCAATGTGGAAATTCCTCTATGTAGAAAGTGCCTTCCTTCCTTCCTTCCTTCCTTCCTTCCTTCCTTCCTTCCTTCCTTCCTTCCTTCCTTTCTTTTTTGGACTGGCTGTGTCTTCCTGGGATTGTTATTTGCTTCACAGGTTGATTTCTCTTAGACGGTGCTCTTTTAAAATGCTTTTGTTGATGTCACAAAGTTCTATTCTTTGCTCAGGTTGCTTCATTTGCTTTTTTGGCAGCAGATTCTTGGGTTTGACATTGCTATAGATTCCTGGGTTGTACTCTGGCTGGATTCTCTGCTTTTACATTTGCTAGGCTTGCAATGGCTTTCCTAGTTGGTTCAGCTTGGGCGATTCTATGGCTTCACACTGGCATGGATTCACAGGTTTTACATATGCACGGAATACCCTTCTCCGTTAACGTGTGATAAGAAAGCTCCCTCGGTTTCCGCTCAAGCTTTGAGCCAGGGCTTTCGTCTTTCTCTTTTAGATGCTATTTATTAGAGTATTAAAAAAAAGAAGGGGAAATCATTAGAACAACAACAGATGATATTACTCCAGAATGCAATTCTTGTTCAGTCCTTACAACATCAGAATGTCCATTGCAGGAACAGATGGGTCGCCAGTGTCCCAGTAGTACTTGGAGATCTCCTGGAATTACAACTAATCTCCAGGCTACAGATAACCAGTTCGCCTAGAGAAAATGGCTGCTTTGGTGGGTGGATTCTCTCACATTAATACACTGCTGACGTACCTCCCCTCCCCAAGCCCCCCCCTCCTAGGCTCCACCCCGAAGTCTCCAGGAATTTCCCAACCTGGAGCTGGCAGCCCTACTGATTCTTAAAAAAAAAAAGTTATTTCTGTGATGGATTTTGCCTTTCAGCTTCTGGATGTTCAAGAGCCTTGTATCCTTAAGTGGCCCTGACAACATTTTCAACTTCCAGTCTAAACCACCTTAACAGCTATTATTTCTTCGTTTAGTCTTATTTATTTATTCCCTTCCCATCAGATTCCCCGAGTGGGTTGCAACTAATCCCATAAGCAATCAAATCCCCGGCGTGTGCTACAAAATCAAAAACGGGAGCAAACAGCAGCCTTAAAAACCTTTACAAACCTTGAAAGCCATCAGACCGCAATCCCCCCCCCATCATCCATTATATTTTTTACATCCATTACCAGCAACCAACATCAAAGCTCTTCCCCTGTATTCAGCAGCTTTGCAGATTGGTGGGAAATCTTCAGAACTTACAAATGGAAATGGCCTGTTGAAAAAGATTAAAAGATTGAACATTAGCCGTCTTAATGGCAGACGAGCATTTTTCGCTTACATAACTCAGGAGGGTAAGCAACCGACAAAGCCTAATTTTATTACCAACATGCAGGGAAATAACAGATAAGACCAATGTTCCCTCTAAGCTGAGTTAGTGTGAGCTAGCTCACAGTTTTTTAGCCTCCGGCTCACACATTTTTATCTCAGCTCAGGAAAGACAGCTCCAGAGCAAACTAATTTATGCTGCAGCCAACTCGCTCACTCACAGCTTTAATGCCAGCAGCTCACAAAGTAGAATTTTTGCTCACAAGACTCCACAGCTTAGAGGGAACATTGGATAAGACCTGGCTCTAATGCTGGATCTAGCAAAGTGAATGTCCAGCATTTAAACATGATAACATGAAAAATGTAGTTCAATCTGACTGCCATTTTTCCTACACAGGTTGAGTCTGGGAACAATGTCACTTAATGGTTACAGGGACAGCCTAGTGTCCAGTGTGGTATAGTAGTTAAAGTGTTGGACTTGTATCTGGGAGACCCTGGTCTGAAACCCCACCCATGCCATGGAAGCTTGCTGGGTGACCTTGGGCCAGTCACACACGCTGTCAGCCTAACCTACCTCCAATGCTCCCTCTAAGCTGTGGAATCTTGTGAGCAAAAACTCAACTCTGTGAGCTACTGTCACTAAAGTTGTGAGCGATCGATTTGGCTGCATAAATCGGTGTGCTTCCTGAGTGAAGACAAAAATGTGTGAGTCAGGCTAAAAAACTGAGCCAGCTCACAGTAACTCAGCTTAGAGGGAACACTGCCTATCTCACAGGGTTGTTGTGAGGATAAATCAGAGGTGAGGAGAATGATGTAAGCTGCTTTGGGGTGAAAGGCAGGAAATCAAGAAAGTAAATAAAGTAAATTTGGAGTCTCCTGAGTTCAAGTCCTCACTCTTCTGTGAAGCTCACAATGTGATTTGGGGCCTTTTGCTGTTTGCCAATCACATTACAGAGCCTTTTAAAAGGAATTTTGACTCAGAAGAAGAAGACATTGGATTTATACTCCGCCCTTCACTACCCAAAAGAGTCTCAGAGAGACTTACAATCTTTTTCCCTTCCCCTCCCCACAACAGACACCCTGTGAGGTTGGTGGGGCTGAGAGAGCTCTTTTGAGGACTGCCCTTGAGATAACAGCTCTGAAAGAACTTGTGACTGTCCCAAGATCATGCCAGCAGCTGCATGTGGAGGAGTGGGGAATCAAACCCGGTTCTCCCAAAGTACAGTCTGTGCTCCTAACCACTACACCAAACTGGCTTTCAGGGTGGGAAAGTGTACGGCCCAGCTACAAAGCGCTGAACTTGGTCTTGTTTAGGTTTTCTGGCAGGGCTCTTTTTGTAGCAGGAACTCCTTTGGATATTAGGTGACACACCCGTAATGTAGCCAGTCCTCCAAGAGCTTACAGTAGCCCCTGTAAGAAGAGCTCTGTGAGCTCTTGGGGGATTGGCTATATTAGGGGTATGTCGCCTAATATCCAAAGGAGTTCCTGCCACAAAAAGACCCCTGACTATGAACAAGGGGTTAAATCATGCTGGGAATTGAAATAATGCAATGATAAAATGTGTTGCCTTCCATGAAGATACATTCAGGTGGGTAGCCGTGTTGGTCTGAAACAACAGAACAAAGTTTGAGTTCAGTGGCGCCTTTGAGACCAACAGTGTTTAATCCTGGGTATAAACCTTTGTGTGCATGCATGTTTCTTCTGAATTAATGCACATGAAAGCATATACCTTGAATAAAACCTTGGCCCCGGTCACACAAAGAATTTGCCATGCCAAAAGAATGAATGTTGGGCGGATTTTCGGGGTGCGATCACACCACAACATCTGGGAAATGTAGCGCACATGTGGCCAGCCCGTGCTGTCCCACCGAAGATGCGGAGATAAAAAGTACCAAGGAAAGTGCACTAGTATCCAGAAAATGCACGGCACTGGCGGACGTCTGATCGCAGGAGCACTAGTATCCCATAGCATCCGGCGTCCGTCCACGTCCCGTCGCAAACCGGATGTTTTTCGTAAGTGCATGCACACAAACACGAAACTGAAAGCAGTGCTGCTCCACGGAACTGCGCATGCACACAAATGCGAAATGCTTGTGTGATCGCGCCATGCCACTTCTTTGCCGTGCTGCAGCATCGCTGTGTGATCGCCAGCTAACAGCCGAAGCACGGAGACTCGGGGGACCATCTGTTCGGGTGACCGCGCTTTAATTTGCTCCGGGGCAAACAGCCACGCCTCTCCCCCCCACGTTATGTGGCCCGTGTAACTGGGCCCCTTGTTGGTCTAAAAGGTGCCACTCGACTCAAACTTTGTTCTAACGATAAAATGTGTGTACTATATCCTTTAAAAAGTCATTTATGATGCTTAGGGTGCTCAAAGGACTCCAGTGGGGGGAATATAGGGTGGGCTATACGCTTCAGCAGTACGTGGACAGAGAACTGCCAGAAGTACAAGCTGGGTTTCAAAGAGGTTAGAACGGATAAAAGGAAATCTTTCTTCACCCAAAGAGTGATTAACACTTCGAATTCACTGCCACAGGATGTGGTGGCGGCTACAAGCATGGACGGCTTCAAAAGGGAATTAGATAAGCATATGGAGCAGAGGTCCATCAGTGGCTATTAGCCACAAGGTATAGATAGGGACTCTGGGGCAAGTGATGCTCTGTCATCTTGGTGCTTGGGGGGGTCAACAGTGGGAGGGCTTCTAATGTCCTGGCCCCACTGGTGGACCTCCTGATGGCACTGGTATTTCTGGCCACTGTGTGATACAGAGTGTTGGACTGGATGGGCCTTTGGCCTGATCCAACATTGGCATCTCTTATGTTCTTATGAGGTAGAGGAACTAGAGACCAAATTGCCAACATTTGCTGTTTTATGGAGAAAGCAAGGGACTACCAGAAAAACATCTACTTCTGCTTCATTGACTACACTAAAGCCTTTGATTGTGTGGATCACAACAAACTGTGGCAAGTCCTTAAAGAGATGGGAATACCAGACCATCTCACATGTCTCTTGAGAAACCTGTATAAGGGTCAGGAAGCGACAGTTAGAACCGGATATGGAACAACTGATTGGTTTAGCACAGGAAAAGGAGTCCGACAAGGATGTGTATTGTCACCCTTCTTATTTAATTTATATGCAGAGTACATCATGCAAAATGCCGGCCTGGATGAATCACAAGCCAGAATTAAGATTGCAGGGGAAAACATCAACAACCTCAGATATGCAGACGATACCACTCTAATGGCAGAAAGTGAAGAGGACCTAAAGAGCCTCTTGTTCAGGATGAAAGAGGAGAGCGCAAAAGTTTGCTTGAAACTCGACATTAAAAAAAGCAAAGATCCTGGCATCCGGCCCCATCACTCTTTGGCAAATAGAAGGGGAGGTCGTGGAAGCAGTGACAGACTTCACGTTCCTGAGATCCAAGATCCCCGCAGACGGTGACTGCAGCCATGAAATTAAAAGACGCCTGCACCTGGGCAGGAAAGCGATGGCAAACCTAGACAGCATAATAAAAAGTAGAGACATCACCCTGCCAACAAAAGTCTGTTTGGTCAAAGCAATGGTATTCCCAGTAGTCATGTATGGCTGTGAGAGTTGGACTATAAGAAAGGCCGAGCGCCAGAGAATAGAATCTTTAGAATTATGGTGCTGGAGAGTCCCTTGGACTGCAAGGAGATCAAATCAGTCAATCCTAAAAGAAATCAACCCTGACTGTTCCCTGGAAGGCCAGATACTGAAGCTGAAGCTCAAATACTTTGGCCACCCAATGAGAAGGGAGCACTCCCTGGAGAAGAAGACCCTGATGCTGGGAAAGATTGAAGGTCAAAGAAGAAGGGGACGGCAAAGGATGAGATGGTCAGACAGTGTTATCAATGCAATGAAGAAGAAATTGAGCAAATTCTGGAGGATGGTGGAAGACAGGAGGGCCTGGCGTGATGAGGTCCATGGGGTCGCAAAGAGTCGGACTCGGCTGTGCGACTGAACAACAAGAAGGGAGGCCACTTTCTCCCTATGTATTAAGTTTAAAAAGGCTTTGCCTAACCTACTTTATAGGTCAAGACGGGTAGCTGTGTTCTTCTGCCTGTAGCAGTAGAAAAGAACAAGAGTCCAGGATCACCTCAAAGACTAGCAACATTTGCGGCAGGATAGGAGCTTTCCTGAATCATTGCTCACTGCTGATTTCTGCATGCCTGCTCCCCCTCTGCAGATCACACCCAATCCAATCACACCTGCTATTGTTATTCACCGGCTGTTGTCATTCACCTGCTATTGTCATTCGGCACCTGAAATCACTTCAGTCTCCAAGTTATAAGGACAGATAGTCTCACATTCTAGCTGTATCTGAGGAACCCGGCAGTGACTCAGGAAAGCTCATTCCCCTGCCATGACTTTTGTTAGTCTTGATGGTGCTACTGGGCTCTTGCTCCTTTCTACATGACTTTTTGTTAGTCTTGAAGGTGCTACTGGGCCTTGCTCCTTTCTACCGCAACTTTACAGGCCTGTTTCCTTGTTATCCTCATGACAACTCCACGAGGCAGGCTAGGCTGTGTGTGACCGACCCAAGGTCACCCAGCAAGCTTCCATGGCAGGGTCCGAACCTGGGTCTCCCAGATCCTATCCTAGCACTCTAAACACTACACCACCCTGGTGATCTTGTAAGGATGACTTTGGTGAGAGGATGATGTATGATTTTGAGTGGGGGGGGGACCATGGCTCCGATGATTTGCACACAGACGGTTCCAGGTTCGGTCCCTGACACCTCCAGTTGGATTGGGCAGCCAGTGTTAATCCCGTCCCTAGACTTGATCCTCAAACTGAAGAAAGTCCTGTCTGATTAGTTTGAAACCTGGGCTTCTTGAGGGTTCAGGGACCAGATGGTGCTATGAGAAGAGAAGAAGAGATTGGATTTATACCCCACCCTTCACTACCCAAGGGAGTCTCAGAGCGGCTGACAAACTCCTTTCCCTTCCCCTCCCCACAACAGACACTGTGTTAGGTCGGTGGGGCTGAGAGAGCTCTGACAGAAACGACGCTTTTTCCAAGAACAGCTCTGCCAGAACTACGGCTTGCCCAAGGTCATCCAGCAGGTGCAGGTGGAGGAGTGGGGAATCAAATCCGGTTCTCCTAGATTACAGTGTGCACCTAACCACTACACCAAACTGGCACCAAACTGAAAGACCTCAGCTTGTGCACCTGGAGTGCCACTGCCGGGCAGTTGGAGTAGCAGCACTGGCCTTAGCGGATCAACGATCGGAGCTGATTCAGCGCAAGACACCTTCATGAGTGTGCTACCATGAGCCATTTGAAGAATGGGTAAATAAAAATGAACATGTGACACCTTACCCTGTGTGTCTATTCCAAAGTAATTTGCAATGAAGTCTTTGATTCAACCATATATTCCAATGCGGCTATTACTTGGGACGAGATCTTCTTTACTTTGTGTGTATGTGTTGTTTGAAACACATGAGCCCACAGGTCAGTTTTGTCTACTCAGACTGGCAGTAGCTCTCTGGGGTCAGTTTTGTCTACTCAGACTGGCAGTAGCTCTCTGGGGCCTCAGGCAGAGGTCTTTCACATCACCGTAAAGGTAAAGGTAAAGTTTCCCTTGCTCGAAAGCCAGTCGAGTCCGACTCTAGGGTTGCGGTGCTCATCTCCGTTTCAAAGCCGAAGAGCCAGCGCTGTCCAAAGACGCATCCGTGGTCATGTGGCCAGCATGACTAAACACCAAGGCGCATGGAGCACTGTTACCTTCCCACCGAAGTGGTACCTATTTATCTACTTGCAATTTCTTGCTTTCAAACTGCTCACTCCGTCATGCGGCACCCGGGTCTCGAACTGCTGAACTACTGACCTTCCACAGCCTGCAGTTCAGCGTCTTAACCACTTGAGCCACTGCAGCTCCTTACATCACCTTACTTCCTTGTATTTTATAACTGGATATGCCGGGGATTGAACCTGGGACCGTCTGTGTGCCAAGTAGATGCTTTACCTCTGAGCCATGGCCTTCCTTGGGTGGGTGGGGGACTGTCCTCTCGTTGATTGGCCATTCTAAGAAACACTCCCCCCCCCAAATCCTTGAGGCTGGTCTTTACTCAGAATGGTGGCTCAGGCAGATGGATTTCACATCACCTACTGCCTGGTCTTGTTCAAGTGGAGACACGGGGATTGAACCTGGGACCTTCTGCATGCAAAGCGGAAGCTCTACCAATGAGCCATGGCCCCTCCCCTCAAAAAGTGGATACATGAAGCTGCCTTGTACTGACTCAGACCCTCAGTCCATCAAAGTGAGTACTGTCTACTCCAGGGGTGTCAAACATGCGGCCCGGGGGCCAGATCAGGCCCCTGGAGGGCCATCTCCTGCTTCCAGTTCTCTTGCTGCTGCTGCATCATAGTTTACTTTGCCAGACTCTCTCAATCGCTCAACCATTGCATGTTTTCCCCTCGATCCGAGACCCAGAACTCTGAGCATGAGATTTCTGTGGTGAATGTCAATAAATCAAAAGTAGGTTTGCACCTTACAGATACACACTTGAACAGCATACTCAAGATTGCAACAGCACAGACATTTTAATGCAATAATTCAGAGCAAGAGGTGTCAGTGATCAGATACTGTTAAATAAACAAACTATTGCAAGAGTGCTAATGTTTTAAGCATGTTTTTATTTTAAGTTTAAAAAACCCTTTGTATTTGTGTCCTTTACATAAAGTTTATATCTCCGCTACCTGGCATTACATTTTATGAGCCCGCCCCAACAAGGTCTCATTTATGTCAGATCTGGCCCTCATAACAAATGAGTTTGACACCCCTGGTCTACTCAGACTGGCAGCGGCTCTCCAGGGTCTCAGGCAGAGGACTTTACATCACCTGTTACCTGATCCTTCTACAGTTCTAAGCACTGATGCAACCCTTCCTGCCCTCCCTCTCATGATCTGCCTAAATTCACAGAATCAGAAGGAGAGCCTTTTGTGCCATTGCCAGAAATGCAGGTAGTCTAAAGAGAACTTGCCAGCTGTAAAAAAATTTTTGGGCGGTGGCTGTGGCTCAGTGGAAATCTTTTGCCTGCAGAAGGTTCCAGCTTCAATCCCCGGCATCTCCAGTTAAAAGGACCAGGCAGAAGGTGATGAGAAAGACTCTCACCTGTGTTCCTGGAGAGCTGCCACCAGTCAGAATAGACAGGATTGTCCTTGATAGACCACTCACTATAAGGCAGCTTGATTTTGGGAGGGGCTGTGGCTAAGCTGTAGAGTCTCTGCTTGGCATGCAGAAGGTCCCAGGTTCAATCCCTGGCATCACCAGTTAAAAGGACCAGGCAGTAGGTGATGTGAAAGACCGCTCTGCCTGAGACCCTGGAGAACTGTAAAGAGGGACTGTGGCTCAGTGGTAGAGCATCTGCTCGGCATGCAGAAGGTCCCAGGTTCAATCCCCAGCATCACCAGTTAAAAGGACCAGGCAGTAGGTGATGTGAAAGACCTCTCTGCCTGAGACCCTGGAGAACTGTAAAGAGGGACTGTGGCTCAGTGGTAGAGCATCTGCTCGGCATGTAGAAGGTCCCAGGTTCAATCTCCAGCATCACCAGTTAAAAGGACCAGGCAGGAGGTGATGTGAAAGACCTCTCTGCCTGAGACCCTGGAGAACTGTAAAGAGGGGCTGTGGCTCAGTGGTAGAGCCTCTGCTTGGCATGCAGAAGGTCCCAGGTTCAATCTCCGGCATCTCCAATTGTGTTCTACAAATTCCTGCTTGGGTGCTTCCAGGCCAGGAAGCAATTTTTCTCCAGGCCAGTTTGATTGGAGACTCTGGAGGTTTTTTTGCCATCTTCTGGGCATGGAACAGAGGTCACTGGGGGTATAGGGGGGGGAAAGAGAGGTATTTGTGAGTTTCCTGCCTTTGCAGGGGCTGGACTAGATAACCCCGGAGGCCCCTTCCAACTCTACGATTCCATTCTGCTCCCTTTACCTCCTAGTGACACAGCCTTCGGATTGTGGGCAAAGTCTCCCCCTCCCCCAGCTGCTGCGGAACAAAGCACGGAGCCTCCAAAGCATTTGAAAAATGAGAATTCGGAATAATAGGTATATCAGATAAAGTGCAGGGGAATTTGCATCTTCCGACTGGGAACAGAAGCGGCTCCACACTGCTGCCCCCAGAAAAAAGCCATCCACCCTATAATGGGCAGGATCTGCATCGTTCTTTAGCCACAAGGCACCCCCAAGAGCCTGGCATTGTGGAACTGCTGCACTTCTAAGGCACGCAGCGGAGCTCTTATTCATTGAGACCCTGGAATGGAAACTCCTTTGAGACAATGGGCTATATACAAAAAGGCCGCTTCACCTTTCACTCCTGGTAGGTTCTGAAGGTCAGCTTCCTTTCCTCAAAAGGCAAAAGATTTCCTGCCGGTCCCCATTTGAGGGGTGTGCGAGGCAGAAAACAAAAGGGTTGGAACAGGGTTCTCGGAACGCCACTGCGGTCTGGTGGTAAGAACCTGATGGAAACCTTACAGAAGCTTTCGATCAGGGGTGTCGAACTCATTTGTTATGAGGGCCGGATCTGACATAGATGAGACCTTGCTGGGCCGGGCCACGTGTGTCATAAAATGTAATGCCAGGCAGCGGAGATATAAACTCTATAAAGGACACAAACACAAAGGGTTTTCTTTTGTTTTCTTTTTTACTTACAATAAAAACGTGCTTTAAGCATCAGCACTCTTGCAATATTTTGTTTATTTAACACTGTCTGGTAAACTGACACCTCTTGCTCTGAATTGTGGCATCAGAATGTCTGTGCTGTTGCAGTCTTGAGTATGCTGTTCAGGTGTGTATCTGTAAACTGCAAACATACGATGACGCAGCAGCTGCAGAACTGGAAGAAGAAGCAGAAGACAGCCAGTTCCACTGAGGGCCTGATGGAAGCCCTCCGGGGGCCTGATCCGGCCCCTGGGCCGCATGTTTGACATCCCTGCTTTAGATACTTAGCCTATTAATCCAGGAAAATCACATAATCCAGCTGTTAGTATGGATATAGACAACTCAAGCTTATTGGACAGGCCAGCTCAAATGCATCTGGTCAGGGACATGACATATTTAAATTCCGAAAATCGATATCACTTTTCTCCTAAGGGTAGTTTGAGCACCCCTCTCTCGGGTCCTCCTTTCTCTTCAGAATGCATGTTGACCAATCTTCACTGTGCTCCTACTCTGCCCGCTTCGGCCTCCTCCAATATCCTGCCCATGAGGTGGAAGAACAGCCCAGAGGAGGGTTTTTAAGTTAAATTATAGATGCCAGCTGGAGATTGTGAAATTAAGACAAGCTGTTGATTTTAATCGGTATTTTTGAATCTTTTAACCTGTTGTGAATTGCCCAGAGCCCTGTGTACTCAGGGATGGGGTGATTCAGAAATCTGTTTATCAATAATAATAATACTCATAGAATCCTAGAGTTGGAAGGGGCCATACAGATCATCTAGTCCAACCCCCTGTCTAATGCAGGACCAGCCTAAAGCATCTCTGACAAATATTCGTCCAGCCTCTTCTTGGAAGCTGTCAGTGAAGGGGAGCCAGCCACCTCCCTGGGCAGCTGATTCCACCTTTAAACCACTCTGACCATGAAAAAGTTTTTCCTAATATCCAGCCGATACCTTTCTGCATGTTTTTTAAACCCGTTATTTCGGGTACTATCCTCTGCCACCAACTGCAACAGCTCCTTGCCCTCCTCCAAATGACAGCCTTTCAAATATTTAAAGAGAGCCATCATGTCCCCCCTCAATCTCCTCTTCTCCAAACTAAACGTTCCCAAGGCCCTCAGCCTTTTCCTTGTAGGGCTCAGTCTCCAGACCCCTGGTCGTCCTCGTCGCTCTCTTCTGCACCCTCTCGATTTTGCCCACATCCTTTTTGACGCGAGGCCTCCAGAACTGCACACGGTACTCCAGGTGCGGCCTGACCAAGGCAGCGTACAGAGGGGCTATGACCTCCTGCGATTTCGATGCTATGGCCCTTTTAACACAACCCAAGACTGAATTTGCCTTTTTGCTCAGTTATATATTGCTCAGTTACATCTCTCCCTTTTCAACCCAAGCTTCTGTCAGCTTCATTCTCTCACACTCCTGTAATCCTTTGAAAATATCAGGAACTAATATGTCCTCTATAAGTAGTCTCTCCTGTCATCCTAGCAGTTCGAAAGCGAGAAATTGCAAGTAGATAAATAGGTACCACTTCGGTGGGGAGGTAGCAGCGTTCCGTGTGCCTTGGTGCTTAGTCATGCCGGCCACATGACCACGGAAACGTCTTCGGACAGCGCTGGCTCTTCGTCTTTGAAACGGAGATGAGCACTGCAACCCTAGAGTCGGATTCGACTAGCTTTCGAGCAAGGGAACCTTTACCTTTACTATGTCTACTTTCTTCTCCAGAATCATAATGCCTTTCACAGGACTTTATGAGACTCGAATCAGAGGGCTGCTTTGTCAGACTCTGTAGACTGCTGAGTGCCCACCGCTGACTGTTAACTGCTGACAGCTCGATAACTCCTGACTTTTCTCTCTCCACCCCCCCTCCGTCTTAGCACCACCCATACGCTTTCAGTCACCAACCAATCACCGCTCTCACTCATCCCCCTCGTTGCCCCCCCCGTTCTTCTGCAATTAAGCAAACATTTAAAGAAACACACCCTTAAAACTTTAACCTGAGAGCCAGTTTGGTGTGGTGGTTAAGTGCGCGGACTCTAATCTGGGAGAACCGAGTTTTGATTCCCCACCCCTCCGCTTTCAGCTGCTGGATGGTCTTGGGCAAGCCATAGTTCTGTCAGAGCTGTACTTGAAAAAGAGCAGTTTCTGTCAGAGCTCTCTCAGCCCCACCTACCTCACAGGGTGTCTGTTTTATGGAGGGGAAGGGAAAGGAGTTTCTAAGCCACTCTGAGATTCCCTTGGGTAGTGAAGGGCGGGGTATAAATCCAATCTCTTCTTCTTCTTCTTCTACCTCACAGGGTGTCTGTTGTGGGGAGGGGAAGGGAAAGGAGTTTGTAAGCCGCTCTGAGACTCCTTTGGGTAGTGAAGGGCGGGGTATAAATCCAATCTCTTCTTCTTCTTCTTCTACCTCACAGGGTGTCTGTTGTGGGGAGGGGAAGGGAAAGGAGTTTCTAAGCCGCTCTGAGATTCCTTTGGGTAGTGAAGGGCGGGGGATGAATCCAATCTCCTCCTCCCCCTCTTTAAATCTATACAGTCCACCTCCCAAAGTGGTCATTTTCTCCAAGGGAATCGACTTCTGTCACCTGGAGATCAGTTGTAACCCCAGGAGGTCTCCCGCTACCACCTGGAAATTCGAGCCACAAATGGACCACGGTGACCAACCAAAGGTTGCACCCCACCAACATTCACTGCGAAATTGATTGATTCTGTTACAGTCCACAAACTTGCTTCTTCTTAACATCTAACGAAAAGCTTGTAGGCTGTTCGATACCCACCGCGGCCGGGGTGAGCACCCGGCCCTAGAGATCCAGCTGTCCTCTACTAGGGCTTTTCCAGCCCTGGACCCCACCTGGTGGAACTCTCTGCCAGAGAACATCCGTGCCCTGTGGGAGTTATTCCCTTTCCTCAGGGCATGCAAGGCAGAGATGTTCCGCCAAGCATTTCATTGAGGACAGTGACGGGACAGTATGAAATCTCGCGCTCTCATACCCCCTCCCCCCCTCTGTAACCCCTCCCCTCCAGGAGGCCCGTGGAAGCTGAAGTTTTTCCTTCTGCCATCTTGGAACGTGTATTGCTTTCATTGTTGATACGTTTTATGTACTTTAATGTTGGTTTTGAAATTAACTATTCTCATCAGTAAAAAATCCACCCCAAGCTGCCGTTAGGCAGTCCCGCACCTAATACGATATATATATGTGCCCATAGATAGGGATAATACCAACTATGTAAGCCGCTCAGAGACCCATGGGAGGGGTTCAAGCGGGGTAGAAGTTGAAGGTAAATAAATAAATAAATAAAATAAATTTTGGTCCTTTATTTTGTGTTACACAGTGCTGCTGCTGCTTCCAGACAGTTGCCATACGGCAACGGATTTCCTAGGTATATAGGGGAGGGGGGCATGTCCACTCCATGATGAATGCACATCAAGTTGGACTATGACATCACTATACAATTGGAGTGAGACATAGTGAAATACTTGGGACTCTATTCTTTTTTCTATACTCTGGTTACACCTTGGCCATTATTGTATTATTGAATGTCTTAATCAGGGCTCTTTTTGTAGAAAAAGCCCAGCAGGAACTCATTAGCATAATAGGCCACACCCAACAGCAGAAACTCATTAGCATATTGGGCCACACCCCTGACAGCACAGCTCATTAGCGCATTAGGCCGCACCCCCATGTTACCAGAAGTGTGGTCATCCAGCCACACCCACTTTTTGCTTCTTATTCTGTTTACCTTGTTTGTTGTCAAAACCCAGGGCCTTTTTTTGTAGCTGGAACTCCTTTGCATGTTAGGCCACACACCCCTAATGTAGCCAATCCTAATGAGTTTCTGCTGTTGGGTGTGTCCTATTATGCTAATGAGTTCCTGCTGGGCGTGGCCAACTCTGGAGCCAGCCGGAACTCCGTTCCTGTGCGTTCCTGCCCAAAAATAGCCCTGGACTCTTGCTATATATATATATATAAATTCTACTTAGCTCTAGCCAGTGGTTCTTGTGCTTTGTTTGTTTCCAGACAATTGCCTTGTGACGACGGATTTCCTTGCTATATATTCCATTTCCCCCAATGCTTTGTCAGGTCATTGTTTTATACATGGAGCCGATGTTCAGGTACAAGCTCTCCCTCCTCTACTAGAGCAGATCTGCGGAAAAAAACCCCCCGCCACATAGCTAGCAATCCAAAACAGTCCAGTGGAGCCTGAGCAGTGGGTGTTGCCTTCTGACACACTTCCGGTGATGTCAGGGGGTGTGGCATATGCAAATAAGTTATGCTAATGAGTTATACTAATGAGCTCCTGCACCTCTTTTTCTACAAAATGACCCCTGCTTTTCACAATAAGTTAAACGTATCTATGTGAATATGTCATGTAAGAAGAGCTTCTCTCTTTGTGAGTAAAATTTCTTTCTCTTGTTACCATTGGAGTCGGATCATCTTTGTAATTTGTTTGAGCGGCATTTCCCCCTTAACCTCCAAGAAAAATTATAATTTTTACATTAATAATTCAGCTGCCTCTGTAGATGGATGCTTCCTTCAGTCACCATAGCTAGTAACCATCGCTGGACCTCTCCTCCATCCATCCGTCTAACACCTACCTATGCTATTTGTGCTCATGGACTTCACTACCTCCACTGGCAGCGAAGTCCACAGTTCAACTCCCCACTGAGTAAAGAATTATTTCCTTTTGTCTATGCTGAACCAATTTACTTGCAATATCACTGGATGCCCTCAAGTTATAGCATTATGGGAGAGAGAGAAAAAGCTCGGTCTATCCATTTTCTATATTCCATGCTGTCAGTCAGTCAACTCATAAGAGCATAAGAGAAGCCATGTTGGATGAGGCCAATGGCCCATCCAGTCCAACACTCTGTTGTCACACAGTGGCCAAAATCCAGGTGCCATCAGAAAGTCACCCAGTAGGGACAGAACTCTAGAAGCCCTCCCACTGTGCCCACCCCCAAGCACTAAGAAAACACAGAAGGCATGCTGGATCAGTCCAATGGCCAATCCAACACTCTGTATCACACCGTGGTCAAAACTCAGCGGCAATCAGGAGGTCCACCAGTGGGGCCAGAAGTGTACCCACTGTTTCCCCCCCCAGCACCAAGGATACAGAGAAGCCATGTTTGATTAGGCAATGGCCCTTCCAGTCCAACACTCTGTGTCACACAGTAGCCAAAACCCAGGTGCCATCTGGAGTCGGGACAGAACTCCAGAAACCCTCCCATTGTTGTCCCCCAAGCACCAAGAAGACAGAGCATCACTGCCTCAGACAGAATGTTCCATCTATACCTTATGGTTAATAGCTACAGATGAGCTTCTGCTCCAGGACTATTTTTGGGCAGGAACGCACAGGAACGGAGTTCCGGCTGGCTCCCAAGTTGGCCACGCCAAGCAGGAACTCATTAGCATAATAGGCCACACCCAACAGCAGAAACTCATTAGGACTGGCTACAATTAGGGGGTGTGGCCTAACATAGAAAGGAGTTCCTGCTCCAAACAAAAAGCCCTGGGTTTTGGCAACAAACAAGGTAAAGAGAATAGGAAGCAAAAGGTGGGTGTGGTTGGATGACCACACTTCTGGTAACATGGGGGTGTGGCCTAATATGTGAATGAGCTGTGCTGTCAGGGGTGTGGCCTAATATGCTAATGAGTTCCTGCTGTTGGGTAAGGCCTATTATGCTAATGAGTTCCTGCTGGGCTTTCACTACAAAAAAAGCCCTGTTCCATATGTTTATCTAATCCCCTCTTAAAGCTGTCCATGCTTGTAGCTGCCACCACCTCCTCTGGCAGGGAATTCCACGTGTTAATGACTCTTTGGGTGAAGAAGGACTTCCTTTTATCTGTTCTACTACTCATTAATTTCATTGAGTGTCCCCCAAGTTCCTGTATTGTGAGAAAGGGAAAAAAGGACTTCTTTCTCTACCTTCTCTATCCCATACATTATTTTGTAAACCTCAGTCACATCACCCCTCAATCGTCATTTCTCCAAGCCCTAACCTCCTTAACTTTTCTTCCTAGGGAAAGTGTTCCAATCCCCTTAATCATCCCAGTGGACCTTTTGTGCACTTTTTCCAATGTTATATCTTTTTTGAGGTGCAGTAACCAAAACTGTACACAGTCTATCTTCATTACAGCCCACAAGCCATACAGAGGTGGAACAAATCATATTAATTGCTAACGTAAAATTATATCTCTACCTATATAATTCAACACAGTACCCTAGGCTATGAAAAGGGTCACAGGGTCATAATTTATACACAGGGCATTATCTCAGCCCATATTTTGACAGCAGAGGACAAAAACATAGCTACTTGTACAGTCATTCTTTCGCTAGCCCCAAACAATAAAATTATAAGTCGTGCTCAGAAAACAGTTTTTTTAAGCAGCCAAAAATTGGTTCCCATACATCCAGGCGTGCGTGAATATAAAATCTACAATGAAATAATACATCAGCCAGTGATTCAATCAAGTTATCAGAGCAGAGACAAAAATCTACGATTAGCTGGAATATTTTTGTATCTTCCTGTCATAAACGCAGATGGTACATTCAATCTAGCCAGCATAATAGCACGGCAATATCTTGGAATGGTTAATATTGGTAAATAACATGCATATGGATGGGGAATCAACAGAACTAGATTGAATAGAATCATAGAATTATAGAATGTTAGAGTTGGAAGGTACCTTGCAGGTCATCTAGTCCAACCCCCTGCACTCTGCAGGAGCATAGCCGAAAGAGAGTTCTACAACATACCCGAGAGATGGTCATCCAGCCTCCACTTGAAAACGTCCAGCGAAGGAGCATCCACCACCTCCCAAGGCAGTCTGTTCCACTGCTCAACCACTCTCACAGGATGTTTCTCCTGATATTTAGCAGGTATCGACTCCCTTGTAGTTTCCACCCATTAGAGCTAGTCTTGCAATCAGGAGCAAGAGAGAATAGATCTGCTCCATTTTCTGCATGACAGCCCTTCAAATACTTGAAGACTGCAATCATATCCCCTCTAAGCCTTCTCTTTCCCAGGCTAAACATGCCCAACTCTTTCAGCCTTTCCTCGTAAACAGGGCTATCTTGGGGCAGGAACACACAGGAACGGAGTTCCGGTTGGCTCCCAAGTTGGCCACACCCAGCAGGAACTCATTAGCATAATAGGCCACACCCAACAGCAGAAACTCATTAGGATTGGCTACATTAGAGGTGTGTGGCCTAACATGCAAAGGAGTTCCTGCTACAAAAAAAGGCCCTGGGTTTTGACAACAAACAAGGTAAACAGAATAACAAGCAAAAGGTGGGTGTGGCTGGATGACCACACTTCTGGTAACATGTGGGTGTGGCCTAATGTGCTAATGAGCTGTGCTGTCAGGGGTGTGACCCAATATGCTAATGAGTACCTTTCCCTCCCCACAACAGACACCTTGTGAGGTAGGTGAGGCTGAGAGAGCCCTTTCAACAACTGCTCCTGAGAGAACAGCTCTGAAAGAACTTGTGACTGACCCAAGGTCACACCGGCAGCTGCTTCTGGAGGAGCGGGGAATCAAACCCGTTTCTCCCAGACTAGAGTCTGTGCTCCTAACCACGACACCAAACTGGCTCTGATAGTTTTTCAAAGATTAGCTCCCGGTGGATGTGTTCCGCAACAGGGGCCTCGAATGCCTTTCCAATGCCTCGAATGCCTTTCCAAGCAAATCGTACGGAACGTGACCTAAAGTCCCACAAAATGACATTCCATTGCGAAAGTGGCGCCACGTCCTTATCTCACGGCTGAAAATGAAAGCGTCCTCCCATGGTGCCATCAGTGTCACATCCTTTGGCACAAAGCGGGAGGCGGAGAGGCCGCTCCGGAGGAGTCTCTGCAAAACACGCCAGAAAGAATATTGCTCCCCTAATCCCGCTGGTGACTGTTGATTCCTGATCTGTAACGTTGAGGATGTTAAAAAAAAAAGACGAACCGAGACATCCCCAGGTTGACAAAATTTGGGATTTTAATCTGTCTCCACCATCACCGCCAAATGGTTGGTGGCGGGCGACGCTCCGCGGGCGGCATCCGTTTGTTCCGAATAGAGGGTTGCCGGCTGATTCCATCTTCCTCCTGTCGCTACCTTTGTCTAAAGCAGAGGAGCATAAGGAAGAAATCCCTGGGACATATTTTGTCGGCGAGAATGAAGAAAACTCAAAGATAAAGGCCCTCTGCTTTCCGTAGCGTGCGGAGGAGAACAATGCGGGGAGTGAGACAAAGAGATGGTCGGGGGGGATTAGTTAACAAGAGAAGACAGTTCCCCAAATGAGAAACAGATTGCTTGTTTGTGCCGCGCTCCCGCACAACTTTCTTTGTCGGGAGGCTATAAAAAGCAAATCCGTCGCCTCGTCCCGACAAAGGCCTGTCAAGGTTCCGTGGCCTGTATTGATGGCTTCTTGAAAGGCCCGCAGCTCCAAGGAGGAACAACTGCTTTGCATGCAGTAGGTCTCTGTTTCAGTCCCTGGCATCTTGTGCTAAAGAAAGTAAATAACTCCGTAGGAGGTGATGCGAAAGCTGACTCAGTGTGACTCAGGAGAAGACAACTACATTTGGAGAGAGGCTGTGGGTCAGTAGCAAAGACTCTGCTATGTATCCTTTTCAGAGGTCATTTCGGGGGGGATCGCGGGGGATCGCAGTTCCCCCGGGTGAGGTACGGGGGGGCGGGGCACATGACGAAGTCCCGCCCCCTGCTTCCGGCCGCCCCGCTTCCGGCCCTCATTCAGCCAGGAGGAGGCAGGAGAAGAGGGAGGGTAAGTTGCTTTCTCCCCGCCTCTCCCCACCCCTGCCTGCCTGGGGCCAGGGAGGGCCTTCGTGGGGCTTCCTTGCACTCCCGCCGGCCTTGCAGGTCCACCGCCGTGCCCCTCATGGGGCTCGGCAGTGGAGCTGCAAGGCCGGCGGCGGCGGCCGGGACCGTTGGGGGTGGGGTGTGTGGCCTTATGACACACTTCCGGTGATGTCAGGGGGTGTGGCATATGCTAATGAGTTATGCTAATGAGTTCCCCTAGCTCTTTTTCTACGAAACGACCCCTGATCCTTTTCAGTGGTGGCCCCTGACCTGTGGAATTGGGTTGCCAACCTCCCACTGTTGCCTTCCCCCAAGCACCAAGATACAGAGCATAGCTTGCGCCAGCCTGAGAGTTCCTATCTATTTTGTTGTTGTTCAGTTGCACAGTCAAGTCCGACTCTTCGTGACTGACTTCTGCCAGTCCCCTTCCCTCTTGAAGCCACCCATACTTGTAGCCGCCACCACCTCCTGTGGCAGGGAATTCCAGGTGTTAATTACTCTTTGGGTGAAGAAGGACTTCCTTTTATCCATTCTAACCTGGCTGCTCAGCAATTTCATGGAGTGCCCACGAGTTCTTGTCTTGCGAGAAAGGGAGAAAAGTACTTCGTTCTCAACCTGCTCTAACCCATGCATAATCTTATAAACTTCGGTCGTGTCAACCCTCAGCTGTCATTTCTCCAAGCTAAAGAGCCCCAAGTGTTTTAACCTTTCTTCATAGGGAAAGTGTTCCAACCCTTTTCTCATTCTATTTGCCATTTTCTGCACTTTCTCCAGTGCTATAATACAAGTTGCAGCAGCTGTCTGTCTGGTGGATGATGTAAGGTGTTGAGCCTGGACTGGACCATTGGGATCCTGTTGATTCGTCTCTTGCAACAGGAACTAAAATGCTCATCATTCTCAAAGAGGTGATGCATCCCTCTTCCTTTTCGTGTCAAGCACGTTGCCAAGCAACGGAGAAGAGTGTGGATCCCACCATGGAGGGCACCCCTTTAAAGGGTCAATTTAAGGGAGACGATCTGGAGTGAGAAGCAAAGCATAATTAGGCTTCCCAGTTGCCCAGGCCCCGTCCCCAATCTCCCACCTCTTGAGAAACTGAATAGCAGGAGGAAAAAATGCCCCCCGTATTGACACTCTAGGAATTTTTCCAGTCTCTATGGTCTTTAGCATAGAGATTAGGGGGAATTCCTAGAGTGTCACCTGGAAGTGTCATGTCCTCTGAATTCTACCGTCCCCAAGCACTGCCACCCTAAGCACGCTGCTTTCTCAATTCTTGGCTTAGTTCTCTCAAAGAGAGTGTGTCCAGAAGAGGGCAACCAGGATAGTGAGAGGGTTGGAATCCAAGTCTTATGAGGAAAGGCTGAAAGAGTTGGGTCTGTTTAGCCTGGGAAAGAGAAGGCTTAGAGGGGACATGATTGCAGTCTCCAAATATTGGAAGGGCTGTCATGTAGAAGATGGAGCAGATCTATTCTCTCTTGCTCCAGATTGCAAGACTAAATCAAATGGGTGGAAATTACAAGGGAGTTGATACCTGCTAAATATCAGGAGAAACTTCCTAACTGTAAGAGTGGTTGAGCAGTGGAAGAGACTGTCTCGGGAGGTGGTGGATGCTCCTTCGCTGGACGTTTTCAAGCGGAGGCTGGACGACTATCTTCCGGGTATGTTGTAGGGCTCTCTTCCGGCAGAGTGCAGGGGGTTGGACTAGATGACCCGCAAGGTCCCTTCCAACTCTAACATTCTAAGATTCTATGATTCTAGGTTGTGCTGTCAGCAATGTTCCCTCTAAGCTGTGGAGTCTTGTGAGCAAAAATTCTACTCTGTGAGCTACTGGCATTAAAGTTGTGAGCGAGTGATTTGGCTACTGCATAAAGTAGTTTGCTCTGGAGCCCTCCTTCCTGAGCTAAGACAAAAATGTGTGAGCTGGAGGCTAGAGAACTGTGAGCTAGCTCACACTAACTCAGCTTAGAGGGAACATTGGCTGTCAGAACATTCACTAATTGTAGCTGATCGGGTCATCTGACACGATCCCTACAATTTCTTGGAGAACTGCTCTGATTGCTCGAGCCGTTGTGTTGTTTGGGAAACGACAGTTGTTGGGGTTCGCCATTCCACAGAAGCCTCCAGGAATCTCAGTGTCAGCAGCAGCTTGAGCCATTTCAGCTGCAATCCCTGACGAGGAATTTGAGATATTCTTAATTATCTTTCCCCTCCTTTTTTCCCTGCATGCAGTAAAGCACTGCCATGTGATGGATTTGAGACCAAGATCCATCGTTGAAGGGCAACAAGATAAACAATAATGCCAATAACTCTACTCGGCCGGAGTTCTTCCTTGAGGTTATCAAGTTCATTGGCCGATCTCATTCCAAAGCATTGCTACATGCCGAGCGCACTTCCCATTGGCTCATTGTTGGCATTTTTTGGCTGCTGATGGGCAGAATTCTCACTCCATGTTTATCTGGCAGCCCGATAAGCTGTTACAGCCCCTTTTTGTTTGCTCGCTTACGACGCTCCATCCTGGAGAAAACCCAGAGACAAGAGAATCTGACACGAGCTTGATACATTACAGAGAACGCCTTCTCAGAGAATGTGCATAGTCACCTTTTAGAGCATGCATGCGCGCGCAACCAGGAAACCATCATTTCACATATCTCAGCTAAAAATAGTTGTTAACACAGCTGGCCCAAGTCAACACTGTCAGAAAGTTCTCCATATTTCCCCAGAGTTTACCCTAGGGATTTTTTAAAAAATGGCTATAACAAATTGCTGAGCCGTCGGGTTAGAACAGATAAAATGAAGTACTTCTTCACCCAAAGAGTGATTAACACATGGAATTCACTGCCACAGGAGGTGGCGGCGACAAGCATGGGTGGCTTCAAGAGGGAATTGGATAAGCATATGGAGCAGAGGTCCATCAGTGGCTATGAGCCACAAGGTATAGATAGAGTCCCTTGGACTGCAAGAAGATCAAATCAGTCAATCCTAAAAGAAATCAACCCTGACTGTTCCCTGGAAGGCCAGATAATGAAACTGAAGCTCAAATACTTTGGCCACCCAATGAGAAGGGAGCACTCCCTGGAGGAGAAGACCCTAATGCTGGGAAAGACTGAAGGTCAAAGAAGATGGGGACGGCAAAGGATAAGATGGTCAGACAGTGTCATAGATGCAACGAACATGAAATTGAGCAAACTTCATAGGATGGCGGAAAACAGGAAGGCCTGGCATGATCTGGTCCATGGGGTTGCGAAGAGTCGGACTTGACTGTGCAACTGAAAAACAACAAAATAGATAGGAAGTCTCAGGCTGGGGCAAGCTATGCTCTGTATTCTTGGTGCTTGGGGGGCAACAGTGGGAGGGCTTCTAGTGTCCTGGCCCCAGTGCTGGACCTCCTGGTGGCCCCTGGTATTTGGTATGAATCCAATCTCTTCTTCTTCCTCCACATGCAGCTGCCAGTGTGACCTTGGGTCAGCCACAAGTTCTCTCAGAGCTGTTCTCCCCGCCCCCAATTGCCATGGAAGTAAAAGTTGACGATGACAGACATAACACATCAAAAAAGGAAGCTAGGCTTTTGAAAATTGGCCACCAAGTTCAGGTTGACGATCAAAGACTCAATGCACACACAATATTTGAAGGGAACGGGACTTCCAGGCCCGGGTTAACTCCAGTAGCCACCCTGTTGCTATATGCAATGAAAGCAAAAGTTGTCTGTGGCAGGCAGAAGTCATTCGAAAATAAAGCTAGGCGCCTAATAAATAAAGCTAGGAGAGTCAGTTTGGTGTAGTGGTGAAGTGCGCGGACTCTAATCTGGGAGAACCGGGTTTGATTCCCCAACTCCTCCACTTGCACCTGGCTGGATGACCTTGGGCAAGCCATAGTTCTCTCAAAGCTGTTCTTGAAAAAGAGCTGTTTCTGTCAAGAGCTCTCTCAGCCCCACCCACCTTACAGGGTGTCTGTTGTGGGGAGGGGAAGGGAAAGGAGTTTGTAAGCCGCTCGGAGACTCCTTTGGGTAGTGAAGGGCAGGGTATAAATCCAATCTCTTTTTCTTTTACTTGCCAGTAAATTGGGGGGGGGGGGCTAGCCCTGAGATGCCCTGAGGGGCTGTAGGCTGCTTAGGTCCCACTTGATATCTGCTGCTCACTACTTTGCAATTTGTCAGTCACCACTCTGCAGACAAGGGTTGCCAGTCTCCAGGGGGCAGCTGGTGGTCTCCCAGGATTACAACTGACCTCCGGGAGACAGCAATCAGTTCCCTGGGAGAAAATGGCCACTTTTGAAGGTGGACCTGGGATGCCAGCTTCCAGGTGGGACCTGGGGATCTCCCAGATTTATAGCTCATCTCCAGACGACAAACATCAGTTCCTCTGGGGGGGGGGGATGGCTCCTTTGAAGGGTGGACTCTATGACCTTCCCTATCCTCCACAGGTTTCACCCCCAAACTTCCAGGAGTCTCCTAATCTGGATCCGGGAACCCTACCCCCCATTCTCAGCAAGTGGCCAGGTGGAGAGCCAGTTTGGCGTAGTGGCTAGGAGCGCGGACTCTAATCTGGGAGAACGGGGTTTGATTCCCCACTCTTTTACATGCAGCTGCTGGCGTGACCTTGGGTCAGTCACAAGTTCTCTCAGAGCTGTTCTCTCAAGGGCAGTCCTCGAAAGAGCTCTCTCGGCCCCGCCTACCTCACAGGCTGACTGTTGTGGGGAGGGGAAGGGAAAGGAGATTGTAAGCTGCTCTGAGACTCCTTTGGGTAGTGAAGGGCAGGGTATAAATCCAGCCTCTTCTTCTTCTCTTCACTCTACAGCATCCTGCCCCACTGGAGTCTCTCCCCTTCCCAAACCCCACCCTCCCTGGACTCCACCCCCAAAATCTACAGGAATTTTCCCTATCCGGAGCTGGCAACCCTACTTCAGACCAATACCTCCATCTCTCCATCCACTTTAAAAACAGCGTGTTTCTCCCTTCCTTCCTGCTCAGGCCTTTTTCTTCCAGCTTCTTCAACCCCCATGTTCCCCTCTCTTGGCTTCTTCTCCTGGGTCCCCACCCAGGCCTGCCTGTTTTAACACTGCCAGCCCTGGTTGGAAAATACCTGGAGACTTCGGGGGTGGATCCAGGAGAGGGCGGGGTTTGGGGAAGGGAGGGGCCTCAGCATGGTACAGTGCCGTAGAATTCCCCCCTTCAAAGCAGCCGTTTTCTCCAGGGGAGCTGATCTCTGTCAGCTGGGGGATCAGTTGTAAAAGAGGGAGATCTCTAGGCCCCACCTGGAGACTGGCAACCCTAGCCTATCCCCCCCGCTTCTTTATTTATTTATTTATTTTATGACATTTATACCCCGCCCTCCCCACAAGCGGGCTCAGGGCGGCTTACAGAAGGCACCGAGTGCGTTCAGTATACACATTACATAATATAAATTACAGAATTAAAACAACTTAAAGCAGCTTAAAATCAGTTCGGCGGATGCACATAACTCCTAACATCTTGTGTAACAGGGGGGGAAGGCTGGGGTGATGGAAGGATGTTACCCCACCCCCCGGTGGTCTCTCTTTACAAAGAGCGGTGGTGTAAGTGGCTGTGGTGGCTCCTACTCATAAGCCTGGTGGAAGAGCTCCGTCTTGCAGGCCCTGCGGAACTGCATGAGGTCCCGCAGGGCCCTGATCTCCTCCGGGAGCTCGTTCCACCAGGTAGGAGCTGCCACTGAAAAAGACCTGGCCCTTGTTGCCACAAGCTTGGCCTCCTTGGGCCCCGGGGTCACCAGCTGGTGTTGTGACCAGCTGTTGTTGTGACCCCAACCGAGCGATCCGGAAGGAGACTGGCCCGAGTGACGTGACGAAGCAGCGACGCAGTGAGGCCGGAGCCTATCAGGACAGAGGCCAGTTCCTGCGATCGTAGCACAGACACATCGGGAAGACCGCTCCGACAGGGGTCGCTATTAGAACTTACATCCGTCCCGAAGATACCACCGCCGGAGGAAAGTTGGATAGAATCCATCAAGGAGAAAGCCGGCAGAACAACCGCGGGAAGAACACACTCACTGGGTACCTGGTAAGCACTCCTCTTTCCCCAAAAAGTATTGTGGCCCTAGTTAGAATGTTAAAAATTGGCTGTAAACCGCTCCGAGCCCTTGGGGGGAACGGTATATAAATCAAATGTGTATTGTATTGTATTGTATATATGGGGAAATGCTGCCTCCCAATCCCCAGGCGTACCTCATCCCATCTTCTTCCTAGAGCACTATGGCCATCCCACTACGTTCCTGCATATCTATGTTTTAAACTTGGACGAGAACCGGTTGGGAGGTTCTTCTCGGAGAAGACAAGCAGGATATTGATTCTTGGAATTATTAAATAACGCTGACCACTGCCGCCACTTCCTCCTCTGTTCCGAGAAAAAGGAGCTGACTTCTCGGGAAAAGGGCAATGTCTAATTACCGGGTTGCCTTTTGGATAATATTAACCATTACGGTTTGCTGACTGGATCGCTGGGCGGCCAGTTTCGTGGCCAATCAGATAACGCTTGCCTCATAAGTGATCTTGCAAGTTAGATGAATGCAGATCACATGGGCATCCGAGCATCATACGAATGGCTTTTGGGGAACGATGGGAGCCAATACATATTGTAATATCCTGCCGTTACTATAAATATATGCAATCTCGCAACCATCAGGGCCTGTTTCAATTGAGCCGGAGGACCTCGTATCAAAAGGCAGATAATAAGCCGGCGCGGAGGACTAATCAGAGTGGGGGGGAGGAGGGACGAGATCGTATCGGAAGACGCAGAATGAAAAGAAAGGGAACAAAGGGGAAAAAGGAAAAAGAAACCAAACAGATGATCGGATGCAGGAAAGAGCCGTTTCATTTACCAGAAATAGGCAGGTTAGATAAAGGCAGACATTTGCACAGGTTTCTGTCGGGTGGAGGGAGAGGAGAAATGAAATTAGGAGCACAGAGGAGGGGACTGAGAGAGAGAGAGAGAGAGGGAGAGAGAGAGAGAATCTAGTTACTGGGATGAATGGACTGTAATGAATTCAGAAGTCATTCCTCTTTTGATTTGGGTTTTTTTAAAAAACAAAACAAAAATGGACTGAAGGATTCTGCTGAAAGTTTGTGGCACGATGGCCCAAGCTGGATTCCTCTGGAGCAAGCCATTCCAGTGCTGTCTTTCTGGGGGCGATTCTGCATTGGCTTTTCCCTCTGTTGTTTTACGAAACCCACCTTGGAACAGAAATTCCCCTCTGCACTGCACGCTGCTCTCGCTTTCTTTGATCGTCGGGTTTTATGGTACCTTACAGGGGTCATTTTGTAGAAAAAGAGGTGCAGGAGCTCATTAGTAGAACTCATCAGCATAACATATTTGCATTTGCCACACCCCCTGACATCACCGGAAGTGTGTCAGAGGGCAACACCCACCGCTCAGGCTTTACTGGACAATTTTGGATTGCTAGCTATTGGGGGGGGGGGGAAAACACAGATCTGCCCTCACAGGGGAG
>NW_015165856.1:16213-17398 GCF_001447785.1 Gekko japonicus | reverse complement strand
GGGCGGGGGGGAGGAGGGGGCGGGGCTTGTTGCATGTGCCTGCCCCCTGGGCTCCTTTCTGCTGTGAGCTCCCGTGAGCTCTTGCAGGAAATGACCCCTGCTTCTGCATAGATTTATGGTCGGTCAGGGGTGACTTTGCAGTCAGTGTGGCATTGCCCTGGGGTATTTGAATTTGGTTTTGAGCTGCACCTTTCCCTCAGTGTTTGGAAAATGTGGAGCGAAGGCTAGATGCAGAATTGCCCTGTGAGTCAGAATACATGAGACATATAAGAATACATGAGTGAACCACAATGGGATCTTCTTAATGGCTTTTTAATGTCAGCTATGCTGCCATGATGTTTATGGGCGGGAGTGCATCTGCTTGGCCTGTGTACCAACTGCTGCTGCATCCTCTGACCTTGTGTCAGCGAGCTGCCATTTCCTTGGGACACCTCTCGTCCCTTTTCTTGTACCCACCCCCTCCCTCACTCCTGTAGTTGTTATCCTTTGCATGTAGGGCATCTGTAACTGCTAAGGTTCTCCAGCTGGTGTGATGTGGTGTTGTGTCTTGACGCTCTGGCTTGTTTAGATTTCCCGTGTGAACTCAACGAGTGTTTATGGAACTGGCCGTTGCTGTTCTCAGGCCGCTTCGCGCCTTTTCTAATCTGTAACCTAAAGAGGGAAATGAGCTCATTGGTTTAAACCTTGTTTGAAGTTCCTTTAATACACCTTCCCTGGGCATTGTAGTTATTCCTAACAATCTCTGTATGTTCGTGATCAACCATGCTTTGGAAATAAATCTTGCTTCATTTTGAACGTGGATCTATTCTCCTGATTTGGGATCTAACACCTTGTAGACTGCCTGTGTAGTGTCTTCCCATCAATTACCCGTGGGATTAGTTTCGATTCCCAGCTTTGGCTCTAACGGCCTGGGGCCCCATTCTCCCGCACGTGGGAGTCAGGCCGATTGGCCTAGGGGTGTGTGTGTGTGGGGGGGTGCATACGAATGCCCTATATCCCATTATGCTTGTGCGGGGCTCTTTTTGTAGAAAAAGCCCAGCAGGGACTCATTAACATAACAGGCCACATCCAACAGCAGAAACTCATTAGCATATTAGGCCACACCCCTGACAGCACATCTCATTAGCACATTAGAAGAAGAGAAGAAGAGAAGAGATTGGATTTATACCCCGCCCTTCACGACCC